>NC_052616.1:61840261-62008710 GCF_016545825.1 Eucalyptus grandis | reverse complement strand
AAGGGCAGAAAAATGATAGACTTAGGTATGACCAGAAGCTTTCCTCCTGCATATATTCTAGTGCATCAGCGACACTGCAACTTGTTTGGATTAGCGTCAGATATAGCGCGAACAATCCTGCCACAGTCGAAATTCCGACTGTCCAGTTGTTGAAGTAGTAATGAACGAGGCGCCCTCTGAGCTTCGCGCGAGCACTCATGAAGTAGATGTCAATGTCTTCGCACACCACTTTGTGCAGATACGACTCTTCTCCATCCCAGTCCACTTCTCTGCACAGCTTGTTCACTAGATTCGCCGCCTCTGTGTTACTTTCGAGGGAGTGGTGGACTATGCCTTTGTAATGGAGGATTTCCACATCATCCACCGAGTTCACGAGCCCAGCAAAGAAGAACAGATATGCCGTCGCGTCGGGTTTGCATTTCTTGTGGCATTGCTCGAAGGCCACCATGTTGCGGAACAAGGTGCCTCTGCGATCGTCGATGTGGAGTGGCGGAATCTTCAGGAACCTTCCCTCGGATTGGACGTCAAATGCCCCGTCATTGGGTGATTTCTCAAGGACTACTCCTGCTTCCTTTAACACAGTTACAGATCGGATCATGTGCAGTTGCCTTTTTCGGTCCTGATCCTGTATCTCCGGGAGAATGCTGGATCGGAAAAGATCAAGAAAGTGATAGGTCCCATTAATCGCGGTGGCACTGGCGACATTCATATGGGAGTCCCTCTGCCATAACGAATTGAAGAACTTCAAAGCGAGGTCCTGTAGGGAAAGAATTGAGTATTCACATTGAGAATTGGCATTGACCAATTTGAGTAATTTGTGTAGAACTATCATTGGGAGCTGGTTTTCAAGCTTGATTAAATTGCGGCACAGCGTTGGCAACATCCACCTTTGAAGAAGGGATGAAGAAGAACAGCTGCCGACCTCCCTCAAGAGCTGCAGGATGAAGCAGCCATCGATGGTCATCATCTCAGTGAACTCGTCTCTGCTCAGCTTAACATCGTCTGCGTAAAAACTCCTAGCCCTCGGCTCTAGTTTCTCCATTGCCGAAATCACTCTGTCTAGTACGTCTTCACCTTCTTGTCTTGACTTGAAAACCCTGTGGAAAAATTTTAGCTTTACCTCCTCCATTTCTTTCAAGTGTTGATCTCCACGATGATAAGGGCCAATCGATACAATGCTTGGATCATATGCCTTTGCCTCTACTTGACGCAGTTTTGTGGGGACTTGGTAGATGCAGACATTGTCGCTCTCTTCAGGAATCTTGGCATTCAATTTCTTCAGCAGTGAGGCTTTGCAATTCTCATGTACTTGTGATGAGGTTGAGGCACATCTCCTGAAGAAAGCTTCAAAGTTTTTTCTCTTGCATGACATTTGCAGATACAACTGCTTCAACCCCCAGACGTTTCTACCTGCCATCTACAAAATTGAGTTCTTGGGTTTGGAGTGAAAGAAACCGAGAGGGTGAAGTGCGAAGGAAGAAATTGTATTCTATTCTCTTCATTGATTGTAAAGGTACAGATCTTCTGTAAATATAATAAAATGAGTATGTAATTAAAGAAAGTAAATTATCCTATGTATCAATCTGTATCTGAATCTAATCACGATTGATATGTACATAATCGCAATCAGCTCTAATCAAATCAAATCTTCAATCAAATATTCTCGCATATCTTCCAACACTCCCCCTCAAGCTGGTGGCTTGTAGATGTCCAAGACGCCTAGCTTGTTCAGAAGATATGCGTGTTGTCTCTGACATAAGGGTTTGGTAAAGATGTCTGCTGGTTGTTCTGTTGTACCAATTCCCTTTGTCTCAATCACTCCTTCTTGAATCTTCTCCCGTGTAAAGTGACAATCCACCTCTATGTGCTTGGTTCTTTCATGCACTATAGGATTTGCTGCAAGCTTGAGAGCAGCATCATTGTCACAGTATAACTTTGTTGGTCCTTGCACTTGTACTCTGAGATCTTTAAGAAGGCCTCATATCCATATTATTTGGCAAGTGGTTTTTGCCATAGCTCTGTACTCTGCTTCGGTTGAGGACAAGGACACGGTAGGTTGCTTCTTGGTCTTCCATGAAAGAAGTGATTCTCCCAATTTGATGCAATATCCAGTGACTGATCTTCGACTTATAGGACATGTTGCATAGTTTGCATCACAGTATGCTGTCATCTTCATGTCACATCTCTTGGATAGAAGTATCCCGAGTCCTGGACATTTCTTCAAATATTTCATAATCTTCAAGGCAGCGTCCAAATGAGATTGCTTGGGATTATGCATGAACTGACTAAGTGTCTATATTGCATAAGTGATGTCGGGCTTGGTCATAGTCAGATATATGAGCTCCCGACAAGCCTTTGATAGCCTGATGGTTCTCTGAGTGTTGGGTCATCATTTATAGATATACCCTTATCATAATCTGCAAAAGTCAATTTAGTGTTCTGCTCGATGGGAATTACAGCTGGCTTACATCCCGACAGACCTGCTTCTGATATAATGTCCAAAATAAATTTCCTTTGACTAAGAGAAATCCCTTGGTCAGATCGAGCAATTTCGATTCCAAGGAAATATTTAGGTGCCCCTAAATCCTTAATGTGAAATGTGGCATGCAAATATTCCTTGAATCTTTCTATGGCAGCTTTATCATTTCCCATAAGGAGAATATCATCGACATATATCATCAAATAGATAGATGACATACCTTTGCTTTGTGTAAATAAAGCATAGTCATGCTTGGACTGCTTGAAGACAGTTGTTGTAAGAGCATCTGCAAATTTGGCATACCACTGCCTGGAGGCTTGTTTCAATCCATAAAGGGATTTGTGAAGACGACATACTCTATTCTCCCCTTGTCTTCGTAAACCCTGGGGAATATCCATATAGATTTCTTCGTCTAAATCACCGTGAAGGAAGGCATTGTTGACGTCCATTTGATGTAAAGGCCAGTCATTAATGGCAGCAACATTTAAAAAAGAACGGATCGTGACATCTTTGGCGACTGGAGAGAATGTCTCGTGATAGTCAAAACCTTCTAGTTGGGTGAATCCCTTGGCTACCAATCATGCCTTGTATCGTTCAATGGAGTCATCAGCACGATATTTAATCTTGTAAACCCATTTGCACCCAATTGGCTTGCGATTGGGTGGCAATGGAATAAGATCCCAGGTTTGGTTATCAATCAGTGCCTTTAGTTCTGCCTGCATGGCTTGTTGCCATTTCGGATCAATGGACGCCTCACCATAACTAGATGGTTCTTTGCCTTCTGATAGACGACTAATGCAACGTCTATGTTTCTGTGATAATCTATGAAAGGAAACATAGGATGAAATAGGATATTGGATACCTGGAGAATTGTGTGTGGCACAAACATAATCTTTGGTCCAGGTTGGAGGTCGTGTGGCTCGACAAGAACGTCTTGGTTGATCGACCACTATAGGAGTTTGGACACTCTCATTGGAAGGCAATGGTGAGATATCCTGGATTTCCTCATCAGTGCTGGAGTCTTCTGGTGTATTTTCTAATGAGATGAGATTCTCAGCTACATTTTCTGGTGTTGCTGGAATGGGAACAGAAATATTCTTCGATTGTTCCAATGAGATGTAACAAGAATCACGAGGGAATGCTTCCTCGGATAATGGCCCACGAGGATTTGAAATGATCCCTGAATCTTCACCTGAAGATGTCTTTTGAGAGAAGGGGAAAATGTTCTCGTGAAATATGATATCACGACTGACAATAAATTCCTTTGTGGAAATCTCCATAACTCGATACCCCTTCTGGAGATTTGAATATCCCATGAAAACATGTTGTCGAGCACGTGGACTGAATTTGTCGCGAGGACCCACTGTGGCAACATAGCATAGACATCCAAAAACCTTGAGATGTTTTAGCTTAGGTTTCTTTTGGAACAATAGTTCAAATGGCGTTCGCCCATTGAGGATCCGAGTGGGCATACGGTTGATTAAATAGGCCGCCGTGATGACACAATCTCCCCAATAATCTTCTGGGATTGAAGCTTGAAACTTTAAAGCACGTGCAACTTCCATTAAATGGCGATGCTTGCGTTCAACCACTCCATTTTGTTGTGGTGTATAAACGCATGAACTTTCATGTTCGATCCCATGAGATGAAAAAAGGAAGGAGCAATTGTGATTGAAGAATTCTGCTCCGTTATCAGTACGAATCCGCTGAATGGATTTTCCAAACTGATTCTTGGATAATGTGATGAATGTTTTCAAATAGAAGAAAGTCTGATCTTTAGACTGCATCAAAAAAATCCACGTCACACGAGAATAATCGTCGACTATGGTGAGGAAGTAACGAGATCCATCATGATTAATAGTATGATAAGGTCCCCAAATATCCACATGAATTAAGGAAAAAATCTCACTAGTACAGGAGTTACTGGATGGGAAGGGTGTGCGAGATTGTTTTGCAAGAGGACATATAGGACACTGCTGACAAGGAAAGGAGGCACTATGACCCAATCTCAAGTGCATAAGGAAATTTTTGTCATTCATGCTCAAATTACATAAGGAAGGTTTATTCAATGAAGTGCATGATAAATCAAAATTACTTGGAAGATGTGACCAAAAAAATAGTCATTCGGAAACGTTACCCCAGCCCATTAGTCTCCCAGTCCAAAGGGCCTAAAAGAAACAGGTATCAGCATTGAATAATACTTGACAAGAATTTTTTTTGCAGACTTTTGACACAGAAATGAGGTTGAATTGGAATTCCGGAACATATAGAACATTTCAAAGAATAATTTGGGGACTGAGATTGACTGTTCCTGTCACATTAACATGGGTGATATTTCCATTGGATAATTGAACGGAGATAGGAAAATCCAGTCCTTCATTTATACTTGAGAAAAAAACTTTGTCACATATAATATGATCGCTTGCCCTTGAATCAATAATCCATGCTTTCCTTGATATAGAATTAATCAAGCAATGTGTGATACCTGAGAAACTCCCTCCTTTGTCAGAATTATCCAATGTTTGCATTGCTTGCATCAACTGTTGGTATTGTCCATAAGTGATAGGAGGATCAGCATTTGGACCAGTGGGTCCACTGACTTGATAAGCAGTTGAAAATTTCTTTCCTTTTTCTCCCGGTCTTCCATGCAATTTCCAACAGCTGTCAATCATATGGTTAGAACGCTTGCAATATTTGCAAAATAATTTACCCTTTCCATTGAAATTTTGCCCGAAATTCCTTGATGACGTGGCTAAGATCTGATCGTCCATCTCTTTTCCCGCGGACTGATCTCCACCGTTCGATCTGCCTAAAGCATCGGCTGCCTGTGAGCTGTCGGATCCGCGCGCTCGATCTGAGCCGTTGAAGACTTCCCTTTTAAGGGAAAGTGAATCCGCTCCGCCGAACCCTAACGTGCCCCTTTTTTCTCCCTCACGTGCTAGGGTTCGATTGAGCCCATCTCGCCGATTGCCGTGAACTGCAAGAGCTATGCTCTCGTTGTTCCTTGCATGTTCCGGTGACGCAAGGCGCTGGCTCTCCTCCTGTACAGCAAGTTGAAAGATCCGACCGATCGGCGGCATGGGCTCCATGGCAAGGATTTGCGAGTGAAAGGTGAGAAATGTATCGTTCAAAATAAGAAGAAAGCGTGTGGCTTTCTCCCCTGTCTTTGATGGATCTGTATTGCTTGATTGTTGATTCTGGGCCCTCGAGCTTCTCCTTAGCCACCTCGAGGTTGTTCCACAGTGACGATAGCTTGTTAAAACAAGCCGTGACCGTCATGTTTCCCTGCTTTAACTCGCTAAGTTCCAGCATTAGGGTAGATATTTTGGCTTGATCCAGTTTACCGTACATTTCTTTGATGTTTTCCCACATGTTCTTCGCATCCTCTATCGGTGGGAGTCCAGCCGAGACTTCTGGGGAGATGCAATTGCCAATCCAGGTTCGGACGAGTCGGTTGCTCCTCCTCCAGAGTCGGGCCAGACGCTCATTGACAGGTACTAGAATGGTTCCGTCAAGAAAACCATCTTTCTCCTTCGTTGCTAGGGCACGCCGGAATTCCTGCGACCATCTGGGATAATTTTCTGGTCCAGTCAACTGCTGGTTGATTAGTCACAGTTCTGGTCCGTCGGCGGTAGAAACGAACAGAGGGTCGTCGGGTTCTGGTCGTCCGGCGAAGGCCGCCGTTGGAAACGGCAGAAAACTGGGTGTGAGATTCGGGTAGGGATTCGTCCCTAGACCCAATTCACTCGACCCGATTGGATAATCTGCATTGTAATATCCCGGGTAGGGATTTGTTCCCATACTCGGTTCACCTGACCCATTTGTCCGCTCCACTCCTTCGGTTGGGCTTGCCCCACTTGTGGTTGGCGGGCCTCCGTTGGTTTGGACGTGGCTCTAGTGGCCCACAGATCCGGGCAATGATGAATTTGGGCTTGGCCCAAGGTAAAGCGGATAAGGAATCCACTGGTAATGTTGGCCCATCATGGGTTGCCCCATATTGAATTGAGCCTGTGAGGGCCGCCATTGAATGGGTTGGACCTGGAACGGCTGTTGTACATTTGCTGAAGATTGCTCGATTGAAGGAAAAAATGCAGGTGAATTCAGCCTGCGAGATCTAAGGGACTACTCCTTCAGCGGGTTGGTTACCGGTAGCAGAAGCTTCATCTTGCGGATTAGCCATGGTAAGTAGAAAGAATCTTCCTTAAGAGTGACACTTATGCCTGATGCTATTCTATTTTGTAGGTCAGAATTTGGGCAGAAGGTCGAGATGGAAGATTGAAGCGGAAGCTAGGATCAGAAGCCTGGAGGCTCTGATACCATGAAAGAAACCGAGAGGGTGAAGTGCGAAGGAAGAAATTGTATTCTATTCTCTTCGATTGATTGTAAATGTACAGATCTTCTGTAAATATAATACAATGAGTATGTAATTAAAGAAAGTAAATTATCCTATGTATCAATCTGTATCTAAATCTAATCACGATTGATATGTACAAAATCGCAATCAGCTCTAATCAAATCAAATCTTCAATCAAATATTCTCGCATATCTTCCAACATGGAGGGAGGTAGGAAGGACTCTTTAAGCAGGAGGAAGTCAATAGGTCAATTCATTTCTCTTTTTCTTTCTGGGTGACAGAGAGAAATGCAGAGATGAATTGTTTGTTACTTCCTGCATTAGACTTCTCAAAAAAGTCAATGAAAGCATGATCTTTTAAATAAGAAGACCAAACCGAAGATCTGGAATTCACAAATTACTAAATTGATCCCATACCTGACTCAATTTTGGCTTGTAGCATGAAGTTTCTTCATCATCTGTTTGCTCTCTTTTCTTTTAAAGTTCTTACCTTAGTCCCATTTTAATTCAATTAATGTAGAACCCTTGGATTTAACTCACTTGAGTTAGTGTTCTTTGACTCATTTCATACCAACATTTACAGTACAAATAGTCACTTTTCAAGAAACTCACTCATGCTGTCACGTAAAAAATGTCTCTTGAAAATTAAGTTCCTGCTCTGCGCATATAATCTGGGAATGGTCTTCCCTTGTTGGATGGGCATACCTCCTTTGTCATTCTAAAAATTTACCGGGAGTCTCTCTTTGTTTTGGCGCTCTTGCCCTGGCGACTGATCCTGCTTCATCTTTTGGTGTGCAGGTATACACTTTTCCTAAGAGGAGCATGCTTAATATTGTGGTTCCCAATATTTAAAAAAAAAAATGATCATGTGAATCAATTTTAGTTTTATATATTATTCATGAATGCTCTTATTTTATTCGGTGTGCAATTTAGTTCGTTCTTATCCCTTCACCATTCTAGAAGCTTTTTATGCAGAACCTCTCACCTAGCGATCACTTCCCACCCTTGTGTGGGCCAGTTTTAACCGCGCTTTCAGAAGGTTCCTAGTAGCATGGCCAATTGCCACTATCCCATTGACCTTTTTTAACCAAAGAAGTCTTCTTGGGTCCATCTCATCGGTACTCTTCTCTTGTTTCACTCTGCCAAAAGCAATGCAACTCTTCAATCTTGATCTTTTTTGTCGTTGAAGATATCAGATAGCAGGAAAAAGAAGAAGAGACGTTAATTTGCAACTTCACTGAGCAATGGATCAGCAAAACAAGGCGATGCAGAGAGCTCCTTCAATTTGATCTTGCTTCCCGGAGAGATTTTCCAGTGTTTCACCAAGATATGAGCATGAGCACGAGCACGAGCAACGAGAATGAGAGAAATGCAGAGAAGAATTGCTCGTTACTTCCGGCAGTGGACTTCTCAAAGTCAATGAGAGCTTGATCTTTAAAACGAGATGTCCAGTGCCCAGATCTGGTATTCACAAATTACTAAATTGATTCCATAACTAACTCTTTTTTGGCTTGTAGCATGAAGTTTCTTCATCTTCTGTTTGCTCTCTTTTCTTTATAGTTCTTGCTGTAGTCCCATTTTAATTCAATTAATGTGGCGCCCATTGATCTAACTTTGCTGAGTTTGTGTTCTTTAACTCATCTTTACTAAGATTTACAATACATATAGTTAATTTCCCAAAAGGTCACCCACGTGGTCACATCAAAAAACATCTCTTGTGCAGAATCATTGATTCGTTGTCCATCTTCCAATGCTTTTAATTTGACTTCGTGAATCAAAGAATCTTCCTTTCCTTCTTTTTGCCATTATTTTCCTTATTTTCTCAATATCTCATGATGCTGCATGAACAAAGAAAATTTGAATAAATAGAAGGATAACCAAATTTTTTTTCACAGATATTGTATTATTTATTGTATAAAATAGGTAAAATAAGTCTGTTTTTATAAAGTTATCATTTAAAGTGCTTCTAAATTCAAATTATAAACTAGTCTCAAAATTGAAAATTACGAATGATGTCCATCAATCGATATCAAGCTTTAAGGACTCTAACCATATAAACTACACGTGAAATTTCGCATGGACATTATGAACAAAAATAAAAATATCGTCTTGTAACGGGCTTGACTTGAACCTTGAAAACACATGATGTGGGAACTATTTTTTTAGGGCAAATGTCTTAGTTTGAATGACCAAGTGAGGTAGTGTGATAGTGCCACCCTCAATGATTTACTAAGACTCGTCAAGAGCTCTTATGAGTTCTCCAGCTATTTAGCCAAGTTGATCTTCGCCTTCTCGATCGGCAGCGACAACTATGTCAGCAACTACCTCAATTCAATGCTTTACAACGCAAGCAAAACTTATGAGCCTCAAGCTATTTGCAAAGCTCCTCGTTGCTTCGCTTTCTGGGCATCTAGACATACTCGTTAATTCTATCAATCACATTTGATGGGTCGTCCTATCTTAGAATGTCCTGTTCGGAAGTCAGTCTGCAGCTCTGGAGCAGGGTGATTTAACATGGATAATTCAATGTTAGACGCAGTAGATTCAAAGACGAACATTCTATGGCAGGGTTATGTTATAGGATCTTAGTGAAGCCACACCCCAAAAGCGTGAAAGAGCTAAACACCATATAAACCCCACATCAAAATCTCATACCGTGATCCAAGTCCCCATACCTTGCAATTAGGATCATAATAGGTGTGGATTCCTTATGATAATGTTCAGAAGAGGCACTGACGCCATTGTTCCCTTTTACCCTTGTTCTTCGGGGCAAAAATTTGTCTTAGTTTATATCCATCGCCAGAAGACCACTGATTAAGCACGGTTGTCAATCGGAGTTTGAAGAGCGTGTGAATTGAGTTATGGCTCTTGTAAATTGGAGAAGTTAGTTAGCAACTTTTTGACTAATCATAGAAGGAAAACAATCTTATTCTGAAGTGAAACTTTATATCTCAACGAGCCTTCATTTATGCCTTCACGAAGATGATCTGTTTTAAGGTGCGTAGATTCCTATAAGAGATTTAAAACCTACTCTACGTTAATTAAGGAACCAGGACTTAGTTTAATTAATACTAATATTATCTTAAGAAAATATATCATGTGGACAATCAACATAGTGATTACGCCATGGATGAATTTCTCGACTTTTCCAAGTTAGAAACTCATCTCCATTATATCTATTGTTTTAAAACAATTCTACTTTGAAATTGAGAACTGAATTCACATGACAATCTCTAAGAGGCATATGCTTCCGATCGAATGATTGAATCGTCAATTTTATCTACATATATTCCCTCATCCGGAGACAACACCAAAGCCAAATAGAATCAAAATAAATGCTAATCCCATCTTTATGTGCCAAACTCAAGCTGAAAGCAGAAGAAAAAAGAAGAAGAAAGACCCCGGCTTTGAAATCTTGCTCATCAAGCAAAGGCGACGCCTTTCTCCCTCGATCTCAACACCCACGCTATAAAAGTCTCCATCTTTCAATTTCTCAGTGTTTCTGTTTGTGCGTGTGTTTTCGGGTACTCGTTCCAGTGGGTGCGCGAGTGTGCGATCGTTTATCTTTTCGCTTAAAATTGACTGGGTCGCCAGTTCCCGGCAGCGGATAGGTGTACAAATTGATTGGTCGAGCAAAGTTGTTGACTTTCCTCGCTTATTGGATTCGTTGCGTCGTTTTTATGGTGAATTAATCGAGAACTTGTCTCTTTGTTTTCTGTTTCTTGGTTCCTATTATGTACATTGTAAGCAATATGTTAGTTTTGCTGAATTTTCTGAGAAGTTGGGTAAGTGTAATTGGATCGTACACCTCGTTGGACTGGCCATGTGAAATATAATGTGGAGAATGGCAGCTCGCCTCTCCGGAACGTCTGCTACTCTCTATCTCTATTATTCTTTCCCTTCTCGTTGTTAATGGGTTGATGGTTTGGATAAATCGTGCTTGGAGTGATTAAAGTGGGTTCATATTTGATGGGGCTAAGAATTGTCAACATTCAGTGTATCAATTAAATCTCCTTTCTCTCCTGCTGCTGCCGGCGAGCTTTGCGTTCTCGTTATAGGTGAAGGAATACGAAGTGCCTTGGCTTTTATAGAACAGGTCCGAGTCAAATAGCAATGCAATTTATGGTCTTAGGATGAGCGTGTCCGAGTTCTAGAGATTTCTTCCTTTATTAATAATGCTCGGTCTGAAGCTTTTGGGGTTCCTTTGATGCAGAAATTTTTTAAGCGGCTTTGATGCATCGGAAGATGCTTTCTCCTCATTCCAAGCTCACTTTAACTCTTAGGGCGTGCATGGAACGTTTCTAAGAAACGTTTCCAACACTTCTGTACGGATTTTTTAACGAACAAAAAAACAGTAAACGTGTTTGGTGCGTTTGTTCTTTTTTTGCTTTTTTGTTCTGAACAAAATAAGAACAGAAAAAGAAACAAAAAGTTGTTTCTTTTCAAAAGAAAAGGCACAAAAGAAAAAAAACGAAAAGAACAAAAAAACAAAACCGGAACAAAGGAACAACACCGGCTGAAGCTCTTCTCCTTCGTGCGTGCTCGTGGCTCTCGTCGGCTGAAGCTTCGTTCTCGTGCTCTCCCTTTTCCGGCGTCTCTCCCATCTCTCCGGCGGCTCCCACTCGGCTGACTCTCCGGCGACTCCTCACTCCGGTGACTCCAGGTACGTTTCTGGTGGTCCTCCTTCTCCGGTCAGCGTTGCTCCCCCTTCAGCGCTCCTCCTTCTCCGGTCAGCGTTGCTCCCCCTTCGGTGCGACAGATCTGGGACGGCTCGCTCGAGCCTTGAGCGAGCGTTGCTCGCCCAGATCTGCCGCGCCGAAGGGGGAGCAACGCTCGCTCGAGAGCGAGCTCGAGCTGCAGCTGCTCTAGCAGCATCTCGAGCGAGGCTCGAGCGAGCTGCAGTTGCTGGAGCAGCATCTCGAGCGAGCTGCAGCTGTTGGAGCAGCATCTCGAGCAGCAGCAGCAGCTCGAGCAGCAGCTCCAGCGAGCTGCAGCAACTCGCTCGAGCTGCAGCTGCTCGAGCTGCAGCGAGCTGCAGATATAGGTGAGATGATGACCGGACAGAGGAGCTGCAGCAGCAGCTCCTCTGTCCAGGTTCTCATCCTATGCACCATCTTTCTAAAGCACACCGCAGCTGCTGGCTTCTGTCTTGCAGATATAGGTGAGATGATGACTCGCCAGTTTTCTTGTGGGCAGGAGAGTCTCAGTTTATTGGAGGAGCTGTGCATTCAATCCAAGGCCAGCATGCTGATTACTTTGGGCGGCGATGTGCCTGTTGATGAAACAAACGAAGGAGACGACCTTGAAGCTACTCAGTTTGTCATGGAAAATGATGATGACATGAAGGAGGACTTGGACCTCCCTGAGACGGCTAGGCCACGTAAACTTCCCAGGTTTTTATCTGTCAAGTCAATGTCTGGGCTGCCTGATGTGTTATTATCTCCAAAAGGGAGGAAAACGACACCCTGAATTGTGAATATGAGTTTTATGCGATGGAAGACGATGAGGGTGAAAATCATGACGATGCCATCAACCGTCCCAAGGTGGGGACTTTCAACCGGAGCATGAGTTTTGCAGTGCAGCAACACGACAACGAGGGTGAGGGGATCTCTTTCGGAGATATGAGCGAAGATGAGTGGGTACTGTTCCTTGAAATCTTCGAGAAGCTCTTGCCTGAGGTCACGGAGAACGCTAGATGCAACAGCTCGAAGCAGAGGTTGGGAACTTCTTGTGACTTCTGAGGAATCACCAAAGCAATAGACGATTTAAAGATCAGCAAAAAGATAGAAAGAAGCTCGGACACAGATCGCTTGTAATTATTGTGGACTAATTTTCCTTTTCTGTTTCCCAAATGACTTGCTAGTATAGATTATAGATAATGACCATTTGGGGCCTGACGTGAGAGGAAAAGCGATCGGCAAGTCGCCGTCCTTTCCTTTTTCTACTGTCTCACGCGATTTCGTCCTCATTTTGTAACTATCACCATGCAATTATATCAGTGTGTATTGTATTGTGTATAAGCTCATTGCCCCGTTTACATCAATGTGTGTATGTTCACTCTGATCTGCACAATCAAATTTGGGGTCTGGTTTTCTGGAGCATGGCAGTAAAGCTACTCCAAAAGTCCTGTCAACTGGTGTTGGTGCATCTCTAGCCCTGTTTTGACTTTAGAATGGCAAACCAACTAGACAGTAGCTGATGAAAACATCGAATGTTTTTGCTTCCTTACCAGGTTACGGCGCATGTACGGGAGAATTTTTATCGTATTAAGAATAAATTAAATAGATGACTACAGAAAATTAATGAGCATTTCATAAGAATGAGCATTCAATATCAATTTTAAACTTTATTAAAAAAATTTAAAAAAAAAATAATAAAAAAAAACAGAAATTTTTTTGTCGTTTACCAAACGTGTTTTCGTTCTTTTTCTATTCTAGGAACAGAAATTGACTGCAGATTACCAAACATGTTTTTGTTCTTTTTTATTTCAAGAACAGTTTTTTTTTTTTACACTTACCAAACGCGTTCTTTTGTTCAAAAACTGTTTCCTCGAACATAAACACTTTTTTTTTTTTTTTTTTTTTGTTCCAGAACAAAAAAGAAACATAAGTGTTTCCATGCGCACCCTTAGCAGCCACCACCAAATCAATCCTTTATTGTGTATTTTGCATGCATATTTGGTTTTGTTATCACCCCTTTTTAGCAACCTTTGCGTATAGTCGTGGGACTAACAACACTCTTAGGGTGGCATACGTTACTTAATTCATGAGGCAGCGCATCTTGATACTTAAAGAGGCATTCGGCTCTGAGCAGGGCACTTTATTATCATTCAAAAGACTTCTCTGAACATGTCTTGATAGAGTGACATGTTTATAATTATGTCATAAAATTTCTATGCTTGGCCAGAAGCACTGATGAGCCTGGCAATCTGGATGTACATACCTACAGATGCTCATTTACATGGACATGCTTATCTGCTCTTGTGGTACACTTTTACTGTATTATTTTCTTGATGATATTGGCCAGTGTGTTTGTTGTTTTCAGAGACAGTAGTCTTTTTGGCTACCGTGTGTGTATGTGCACATCCACTCATATGATTAAATGTGTATGTCCTTCTAAATACAGAGCAGCTGCCACTGCACTGGCTAAGAGACATGCAGATGGGTAATTGCCACTGGAAGACTTCAATATGTTAGTTTTATGTGCACCGGATGGTCTAATATGCTAGATATACAGGTGAAGGACCAATTCTTATTTGATATATGCTTTGGGACGAGGTAATACTATCTCCGCACTAAAACATTTTGAATAACCTTAATTTACAATTTGAAGTGGTAAATTTGCCATAACAAGGATTTGTGATACAAATCGTGGATTGGAATGATCAGTGTATTCTGCCAGCAATATGATTAGATGATATGAAAACCACACAACCTATTTATAAGTTAGCCAGTGCATTAGTCTGACGGTAAAAGATTTTTCTTGGATTCGTGACACCTTATACTATCACAAAAAGATATAGGATATAGAATGCATCCATTGTAATAGATGACCCAAATCCAGGCCCAGAAGCATACATCAATATGAGTTAGCACGAGATTAAGCCTATGAAAGTATCACCACTATTGTTTTTCAATACAATTAAATTATATATCAGAATTAACTAAGCATACCTACCTGGTGCTGCACGCTAGATCAACTGGGAATAATTGCCTGGACATTCTCCTTTGCATGTCTTGCCTATAAATATAGATTGTCATGGCCAATGTTCTTATAATAGAATGAATGTCCTCAAAACTGCTTGTCAAAGCTGCATCTTTTGTATGTTCTTGGAAACCACCATAAAGCATTGAAGTAATTTCTTACTACGAAAAAAGGAGTCTGGCTTCTCTTTTCTCGTGCTTGTGAGCATAGGCTCATGATGATCTGATAGTTGTTTCTATTACTTTGATAGACATACCGCCTGTTATTTTTTCTACTAATTTATAAAAATTGATTACTTTAACCATTCTTTCTTCCCCATGCAGGAGTCCTTCTCTCTCTGCAATCCCCAGTTCATTGAGGTCAGTGATATTCTCCCAAGTTAAGAAGTCTGCATGTGTTCACCTGGGAGTTTTATGTAATATAGTCTGTACTCATTCTTCTATTTTATAATTGTTCTTTAGATGATATGATGGTGCAGAAGCTTCTGATAATATAGTGGATGTTTCGCACTCTATAATTTGAGGAAGATAGCCGCTCATGTTGAAAATGCTTTTCCAAATATTTCGCTATTTATTTACATTGTGACTATTTCTAAGCCTGTCCTTTCTCATTGTGATTCACGGTGCATTCATTTCACATATAATTGACTGAATGCACCAAATTTTCAAGTTAGTCCGGGAATTGTGAACTATTTTAATTTCACCTGAACACAGTTGATGTGGCTTGCGGCTTGGACTTCATGGAAATCCACTTTTCCTCCTTCTTTGGGAAGGGGGTATGTTAATACTTTGATGTGTGCACAGAGAGATTATGAATGTGTCGGTGTGACTTATTCTGCTTCATGTTCTTTGGTTTCAGATGGTTGACAATGTTCCTATACTGCAAATAGACATGGTATGGTGCTATTTCATGCTTTGAGACATCTCATCACTCTCTGTGGCTGGAATTCAACTGCAAAAGGCCAGAGAAGGGATTGAGCGTGCTCATGGAAAGGATTACTTTCGTGTTAAGACTCCTTCAAGGAGGTTGCTATCCAGAGATTGCTTTGTGAGCATCAGTTTTGCAATTTTTCATCCCAGCATTGTAGCAGTATGTGTAGAGAACTTTCTTATCCTGAAATATTGGCTTCAGACTAATAAATTGGAATAATTAACTTCCAGGCATTTGTGGTTAGAGCTGTTGGAAGGAGTGGTAGCTTATCACAGTGGTCATGTCAATAAGTCACGAAAAGCATTGACATCTGCACAAGAAAAGTTCCTCATGGTTAGTAAAGAAGTCTTATTCAGTTATTGAGGTGCTCAGCCCCATTTTATGCTTGTACCGAATTCTTCTGTAGCAATTCATGTGACAAATAGTTTTTTTTTTTTTTTTAATTATTTTGCTCATGTTTTGTTCTCTTATTCTTTGAGCTATTGATAGGTATTTATTTATACCTTGCATATCTATCTTTCTAAAGTTTCAGCATTTTTAGAGTACTATTTCCTTTGCATTTGTCACATTATATTTAAGCTGTTTCCTTGAGTCTCTCTTGGTCATTTCTGCAAGCAGGACTTATTATTATGATCAACCAGCAGATCGTGTCTCATTTGCATGCATGATTAAGGAACTAGGACTCTAATTTTGTTGCAGCACTGAAAGAACATTTGTAATTCCACAACTCATGGAGAGTAAATTTCTGGATATTTTGTTTAAATGAGAAAAAAATTCACACCAAAGTTAATGGTAGGATAGGTCTAACTCTTCTGCTTGGGAACTTATCATCTGACTGTCCATGTCTTTTCAAATCGTCTCTTATTTCCTCATAGTTACCTTGACTTTTTCCCTTTTCCAAGCTGACAATTCAATTTTGGTTATCTCAGCTGCAGGTGCCAGATGAATCTTTATCACTAGTCATGAGCATGGGCTTCAAGGAGTGTAATGCCAGGAGGGCACTTCGTATGACCAACCAAGATGTTGGGAGTGCTGTTGATTTTCTAATCGAGGAAAAGGCTAAGAAATTACAGAAACGTGAGGGGGATATAAAGCGAAGAAAGGAGCTCAGGGGTGTTTCATATTGCCCCTATATCTTGTCTACTTATACCTACAAATTTCTATGGGTAGCATAAAAAATCTATTAAATTTTGCAGTGAGCAAAAGTCTTATGAAGTGACGCTCATGAAGAAACCTGTGGACCTCCGAAGATTGAATGAACTGGTCTCCATTGGGTAAGGAACTGTTGCATAATTGAAGTACTTACTGGAATTATTTTGTGAAGGTCCTTTAAAATCTGTGTTAGTGGTTTGCAATCTGCGGTTTGCTTGTGACAGATTTCTTATGGATAGTTGCTTATGTTTCAATGTCACTTCATTTATATTGTCAATATTGAAATATTAAATCACGCCTCTATTTGACAACTTAAGTTGTAGCATTAATCCCACAAAAATTTCACATGGTATTAGAGCAAAAGATTCTGAGGTTGAATGTTTACAGACAACTTCATTTGCCTGCCCAGTTATATATTTCCGTAAATTGGTCTTAGGCCAAAATCTAGTCCGTGCTTGAGGGCGAATATTAGAATATTTACATATTAAATAATGCCTTCATTTAACAACTTATACATTTTGAAAAGCTGGCACTAATTCCGCAAAAACTCCCACACTATAAAAGTCTCGATCTTTCAATTTCTCAGTCAATTCTCTTCTCTCTGATCTCGACTGACCCATCAATGGCGGCGAAGCTGAAGGTGGCTGGCACGTGGTCCGGCGTGATCGAGGTCGAGCTGGACAGCTGGACGGTGACGGGGCGACGAAGCTGAGTGAGCTCGGCGTCAGGGGCAACGCCATGATACTCTCGACCCGCGTCTGCGTTGACCAGGGCAAGTCACTCAAGGAAGAGGCCATGGCCGAGGACGAGCGGTCCAGCAGGCTTGCTTGGGTTGGGTACTCGTTCCAGTGCGTGTGCGAGGGTGCAATCGTCTATCTTTTCGCTTAATTTTGACTTGGTTGCCGGTTCCCGGCAGCGGATAGGTGTACTAATTGATTGGTCCAGCAAAGTTGTTGACTTATTGGATTCGTTGCATCGAATATATGGTGAATTTATAAGGAACTTGTCTCTTTGTTTTCTGTTTCTTGGTTTATATTATGTACATTGTGAGGAATATTTGTTTGTTTTGCTGAATATTTCTGAAAAGTTGGGTATTTGTAATTGGATCATACACCTTGTTGGACTGGCCTTGTAAAATATAATGTGGTGAATGGCAGCTGGCCTTGAGAAAGCAGGCTTCTGCTGCTCTCTTTGTTAATCGGTTGATGGTTTTGATAAATCTTGCTTGGAGTGATTAAGGGGGGCTCATATTTGATGAGGCTAAGAATTCTCTACGTTCAGTGTATCAATTACATCTCCCTTTCTCTTTTACCGATGGCAGCGAGCTTCGTATTCTTGTTATAGGTGAAGGAACTCGAAATGCCTCGGCTTTTCTAGAACAGGTTTGAGTCAAATAGCAATGCAATTTGTGGTCTTGGGATGAGTGTGTCCGAGTTCAAGAGATGCCTTCCTTGGTTAATAATGCTCAGTCTGAAGCTTTTGGCGTTTCTGTGGCGCAGAAGTTCTTAAGTAGCTTTGATGCATCGGAAGATGCTTTCTCCTCATTCCAAGCTCACTTTAATTCTAAGCGGCCACCACCAAATCAATCCTTCATCAGGTATTTCGCATGCATATTCAGTTTGGTTTTCACCCCTTTTTAGCAACTTTGCGTATAGTCATGGGACCAATCAACGTTCTTAGTGTGGCGTACGTTACTTAACTCATGAGGCAGTGCATCTTGATACTTAAAGAGGCATTCGGCTCTGAGCACAGGACTTTATTATTATTCAAAAGAAGACTGCATGTCTTGATAAAGTGACTTGTTTATAGTTATGCCATAAAATTTCTATGCTTGGCCAGAAGCTCTGATGAGCCTAGCAATCTGGATATACATCCCTAGAGATGTTCACTTACATGGACATGCTTATCTGCTCTTGTGGTACCCTTTCCTGTATTAATTTTTTGATGATATTGGCCAGCGTTTTTGTTGTTTTCAGAGACAGTAGTCTTTCTGGCTACTGTGCGTGTATGTGCACATCCACTCATATAATTAAATGTGTATATCCTTCTAAATACAGAGCATCCGCCACTGCACTGGCTAAGAGACATGCAGATGGGTAATTTCCACTGGAAGACTTCAACATAGAACTTGAAGATCAGAGTGGAAAGCAAGTAAATATGGGATCTGAAACTGATCAGAGGGTTGGCAGTAGACTAATTTGTTTTTTAAGAAATCCTTTCTCAAGCAGTCTTTTCTCACAATCTGCTGTTTTTTTTTTTTTTTTTTTGTCGGTCACAATCTGCTGTTGTAGCTGCAATTGTTTTGAATTGGCATTTAAAAAACCTTTTGGATTTTCTCCATGGCTGTGATGATGGGCTTGATGCTTCACTCAAATGCAAAGTAACTTATAAGGAGGCAAAAGTGTGAAGATGCATTGGAAGTTTTTGCTACGGATGAGGTCCGTTACTGGCGCTCTGTGGTTACTTATGATAATCTAAGCATTTTTGGCCTTATCCAGTACCAAGCTTCAATGCTTCTTAATCTGTAACATGCATAATGTGGGAATTGAGATGTATTGTGAGGGATGTCATTTTGTAGAAGAGTTTACCAACTGTTCAGATCAATAGTTGGTTGCATATACTAAAAAAAAGTGGCGCCACCTTGTCCTTTCCCATTAGAATGCCATAACTTGCTACTGAATTGATGTGATGCCCTGTTGCTATTGAGTTTAAAAATCGGAATTTATTACACGATGCTAACCAAGGTTTCAGAAACAAGGACAACTCTTAAACGAGGAATGTCAATCATAACTAAAATTGTTCCTCATCTAAAATGTAATATTGTGAAAGTAGGCTTGTTTGATCATTGTGTCGGAATATTACTCATTATTAGTTATATGTGCACCAGATGGTCTATTATGCTAGATATGTAGGTGAAGGACCAATTCTTACTTGGTATGTACTTTGGGACGAGGTAATACTATACATGATATACTTTTCACAAGAAAATCTGATGAATAGCTCCACACCAAAATATATGAACCTTAATTTACTATTTCGAGTGGTAAATTTGCCATTAGAAGGATTTGTGATTCAAATTGTGGATCAGAATGATCAGTGTAGAATGTATCCACGCAATGTATTTCTGAGTTAGCCAATGCATTAGTCTGACTGTAAAAGATTTTTTCTTAGATTTATGACACATTATACTATCACAAAAGTATAGAACCCAAATCCGTGCCCAAAAGCATACACCGATATGATTTAGCACACGATTAAGCCTACAAAGGCAGCGCCACTATTATTTTTCAATACAAATTAATCATATATCAGAATGACTAAGCATATCTACATTGTGCTGCATGCTAGATCAACTGGGAATAATTGCCTGACATTCTTCTTTGCATGTCTTGCCTGCATTTGGATCTCAACCATCACTTTTTATTAATATATATTGTCATGAACAATGTTCTTATAACAGAATGAATGTCCTCAAAACTGCTTGTCAAAGCTGCATTTTTTGTATGTTCGTAGAAACCACCATAAAGCGTTGAAGTAATTTCTTCTTACGAAAAAGGAGTCCAGCTTCTTTTTTCTCTTGATTGTGAGTATAGGCTCATGATTATCCGATAGTTGTTTCTATTACTTTGATTGACATACCGCCTGTTACGTTTTTCTACCAATTTGTAAAAATGGCAGCAGTGCTGACCTTCTCGTATGAATGGAATGTTTACAATAGAAATCATACATTTGCACCAATCTGGGCCTCGATCCAGGTTGGTTCTTGTTCGCATTTTGGCCTAGACATCAGGACGACAAATTTGTTCTCTTTCATACTGAACAGGGCATGCCTCAATGCAGTACTTCTTTTTCTAAACTAGAGCTAGGCTCCTAGCAAAATGTTAGAACGATTCCACAAAGACAGGAACAACGAAAGTAGTCATAAAAATGCAAGTTTGACCGTGAATTTAACCATCTCAGGAGACACTCAAGAACAACTAAACCTTCATAAAAGTTAGACGGAAATCGATGTCCTAACCAACTTGCGGATTGGCCATGAGCCTAAGACGTTGAAGAAGATTCAGTTGTTTGTGCTATATTGTCAAGCAAGAGGAGTTTTATGTCTTGAACGGTTTGCGAATGGACCAAGTGATATATGGAGACGAAAACTTTTATTCGGAAAGGAAAGCAAATTTGTTACTGCAGAAACAAAAAAGGTGAGGAGACAGCTGTGTTTTTCTCGTGTTGTTTGTCATTGTTAGTAGTATGATCCCCAACCAAATAGAGATGAGCAAGCAATTACGTAAAAATACCTTTTTGAAAGAGGGAGGATCACGCCATGTATTGTCTTCAAGGAAAGTAGAACAAGACCTTATTCAGTTGTGAAGGTAAGAACTTACACTGACCTAATAGATCCACATTGAGGCCAATGTTGATCAACGACAATAACAAACAATAGGAAAAAAACCCAATCCTGCCATTACTTGGAAATGCAGAGCGAGAGAACTTAAAATGTTTGGCCTCTGAACAATTTTCGAAAACCGTCCTGCACAAAATAGTAACATGTGATGAACAAGCTCTGACATGTGTTGATAACCAGTTCCACATAGTGAAACCATCCATGTCGCCATTGGGGGTTGATGAATAGAACAATTGGAATTACCAGTCCAACCATCGTGTATGACACTCCGAAGCTGATATAGAATGTCTCTTTGTCTATGAAACCATCTTCTTTAGTTGACACGCGTGATTTTGTTGTTGAGCAATTATCGTTAATGGTTGTCGAGCACTTCTTACTCAACGGCAATCCACATAGAAGATGGTTTCCATAGTAACTGCTTTCATCGAATGCCCCAAATTGATATTTGTTTGGTATGGCTCCTGACAAGTTGTTGTAAGACACATTGAAGACTTCTAGGGAATTCAACTGAGTAAGCTCTTCAGGGATAGAACCAATCAAGTTGTTGTAGGAAAGGTCAATGCTCTCTATCTTCGTGAGGCTCGACAATGACATTGGTATACGTCCTATAAGCTTGTTATGTGACAGGTTCAGCACAAGCATTTCTTGTGAGATTGCTATCTCCGATGGGATCTCGCCACTGAACTGGTTGCAAGAAAAATCGAGTCCCACCATTTTAAGAAGCGTGTAGCCTTTGTAAGAATCAAACCTTCCTTTCGTTGTGAACCCAACAGTATGTGGAGCTTGAAATTTTTCTTCCACTTCTTTATGATAGACAAAATGAAAGTCAGTATTGGGTTTATTTCTCCTCACATAAGACCAAGGTGACCATAATGCAATTACAGATCCAATGTCCGATGATGAAGTTACCTTATCAATGTAATCTTTGGATAAATTCATGGGTCCCAAGCAACTAGGTAATGGGCCAAACAGATTGTTTTCAGAAAGATCGATCATACTTAAGCTTTTCAATTTGCACAATTGCTCGGGAAATGTTCCATAGAAGCTATTACCTTTCAGTAAAAGAATCTTCAATTGTGAGAGGCTACCTAGCCAATAGGGTATGCTTCCGGAGAACTCATTTTCACTCAGATCCAAGGTCACCAACCGTAAGCCATTAGAGAGTGCATGCACGAGTGTACCATTCAATTTGTTCCTACTCAGATGGATGTGACGCACCCACTCGAGATAAAAAATGATGGTAATGAACCAGAGAGATTGTTGTTAGACAAATCCAAATACTCAAGCTCACCAAAATTCCAAAGTTCTTGAGGGATGAGGCCATCCAATTGATTTTTGGACAAGTCAAGGGCCACAAGCGATGACATGTTTGCAATCAATCTGGGAAGCTTGCCGGTGAAAATATTGTTGCTAACGTCCAATTCCCGCAAATTTACGATTGATGAAAGAAAAGAGAGACTTCCAGTGAACAAGTTGTGGTCTAACCGCAAATGTGAAAAACATGGGTTCATGGTGTGGTCAGAAAGTACAACTTCTCCTTGCAATTTGTTATATGCTACATTGAGGTGACCCAATTTACTACCTAGTAACTGGATAGGTAGTCCCCCTGAGAAATTGTTGCTAGACAGGTCTAAGATATGTAGGGATTTTATACTACCCAGTTCAGATGGAATATTCCCTTTCAATCTATTGGCTGATAGAATAAGGTGGGACAGATTTGGGACATTTGCGCAAAAATCAGTAGTGAGCTCTCCTCTCATGTTGTTGTTGGATATGTCCATGCTTGAAAGATTAAAAAGGGTCATTGATGGAACCTCAAGTGTCGTAAATAAGTTATTTGCCATAAAAAGCTTTTCCAACTTGGTGTTGTTTTCCAACAACCATGCCTGGAAAGGACCCGAATGTCATTCGAGGAGAGATCCAAAATTCTCAGGTCATATTGATGATTGAGAAAGCCCAAAGAAGTCAATTCAAATCCTCTTGATGGACTATTTGACATACTTAAAACCTTCAACTGGAACCTCGGGATCAAAGATGCAACTTTGGTATCAGTTGTTAGTTTGGTGTCATCAAGAATTAGCACCTTAAGTCTTGAATGGTTTGTAAGTGGGCCGAGTGATGAGGGGATATCAAAATGGCTGCCCAAAATGGAAAGAAATTCAAGAGATGTAAGACTAGTGAGGGGAGATGACACGACACTATCTGTAAATTCATTGTCTTCAAGATTCAGAATCCGAATGGAGGACATGTTTCGCCAACATGTAGGAAGCCTGCCAGTAATTCCGTTAAAGCTAAGATCCAACTCTTCTAGTTTTACCAGGTTACACAAGCCTGCCATTGATATCACAAGTCAATTCTCCTCCAATGAGATATATTGGTACATGCAAAGAGGACATTCAAGTACATCAAGGATCCATTTTATGTCCAGCTTTTACACCGAGAGATCAGAACTTACTATGATCTGATAGGTTGCCACTTAGATAGGTGCTGGATGAGGACAACCATCTAAGGGATGTCAACGAACCAAGGCTGGAAAGGATTCCTATGCTTGGGTTGAATGAAGAACCATCCAAGATGAGTTGTTCCAACTTATCAAGTTATGGAAATCTTCCCTAAATCAAAAGATTACCGAACATCAGATTGCCTTAAACAAGCATAATCAAGAAATGGTACAGAGATATCATGAGTGAATGGAACTTCTTTAATAAAAATTTACACTTCATTCGTTTCACGGAAAATATCACTTTTCTAGAAAATGTTTTTCGAGAAGTCATTTTTAGGAAAATGACAATATTTTCTAGTGCTCGGCTGGAACCTGAAAATGAACTAGAAAATATTTTACAATGTTTAGTATGAAAAATTTAATTTGATTTTCATTTGTGCACTCCTTTCGTTAATATTTTATTTTTATTTTAAAAATAGATTTTTTAATTATTTTTCTTTTTCTTTTTCTTTTCTTTCTTGTTCATCCGATCACCGGTCAGGTGAGGTCAAGATTGCTCGAGGCCGATAAGCTTAGACCTCATCAGATTGGCGAGGCCTCAACCTTCGGTGAGCTTGTTCCTCACATGTGGTTGCTTGCCGGCGGTTGTTGTAACCAACAATCAACAGAGGAAGAAGGAAAAAGAAAGAAAGAAAGAAAGAAAGAAATTAAAAATTTTGAATTTGAATTTTTAAAAATAAAATAGAAAAATAAATAAATAAAAAGAGTGCACAGAGGAAAACGAGTCTAGGTGAATGAAAGAGAATGGAAAATGATTTCCTTATTATCCTGACTTTTGAAAATGCTTTTTCCATTGAAGGAAAATATTTTCCTTTGCTTATATATTTTCCATAACTCGAACGCTGAAAAATCTGAAAACCATTTTCTTGAAAGTTGTTTTCCGTAATGAACGAGGTGTTATTGTGAATATACATTCACTTGCAGGTTTGACTAACCTTGAGTAGTAATTGTTCCTTCTATTGTATTATGTTGGAGAGAAAGGATCCTTAGAGATGACAGTGCCCCTAATGCTTGCACGACGGTCCCCACATGCTTCAAGTGGACATAATCTAGGTAGAGATTCTCTAAGTGGCTCAAGTTTTTGATGCCTAGCAGTAAAATTCCAAGTAATTAACTTGCTTGGCAGTTAAGTTGGGAAAGCACCCACACTGATGCCTTGGGTTAGATATCTTTTCAATCAGCAACATTTGTATACGAAAAGGGAAGGGGATTACAATATATGACTTCTATATTCTTAATATGAAACACATGTAAAGATATGAAAGAGCATGCATGAATCACAGTCTAGTCAATTTAATTTATGAATAAAAATGAGGATTCTACATGAAAACTGAAACAATACCTTAAAAAATAGCCACTACATCGACTGCATTATAACTTATGTCTAGCTCCTTTAAATTACTGAGATCACCTAATTTGTCCACAAATATTGCTATCTCAAGTCAAGGATAGCGATTTTGTATGGAATTATGAATAGAGAATAAGCTGGAGAAACTATCATTCACATTCACATGTAAAGTCCCATTCAAATGTTGTTTGGAGAATAGACACCTAAGAGTCAAAATTATACCGCGAACGGGTATAATAGAATTATCCAAAGTAAATAATGAAAGCACCCATGCAGATGCCTCGGGATAGGAATCCTTTGAATCAACAACATTTCTATATGGAAAGAGAAGGGGGTTGCAATATATGACTTCTATATTCATCATGTGAAGCCCATGTAATGGTATTAAAGAGTCCGCACGACTCATAGGCTAGTTAGTTTAATATATGAATAAAAACGAGGCTCGTTCATGCAAACTGAAATAGTACCTTCAAAAGTAGCCACTGCATCGATAGCGTTACCACTTATGTCTAGCTCCATCAAATTATTGAAACCACCTAATTCATCCACAAATAGTGTTAACTCAAGTCAAGGATGGTGATTTTGTACTGAATTATGAGCAGAGAACAAGCTAGAGAAATTTACCATTCACATGTAAAGTCCCGCTCAAATTGCTGTTTCTAAGGGATAGACACCGAAGAGATGGAATTGTAGCAAGAATGGATAGAATAGAATTATCCAGAGAGTTACCATTCAAGTCAAGTTCCTCTAGTTTGCTCAGCCTTGAAGATAGCAGGTTTGGTTCTGCAAACAAACAATGAAAAGCATATAAATCCGCAGAAATCTATTCAAGTACACGCGTAAACAGGTATTGCCATTTCGAAGGGGAAATATGTTGTAGGGTGGCGATTTCGTACTGAATTATGAGCAGAGAATAAGTTGGAGAAATTTACCATTCACATGTAAAGTCCCGTTCAAATTGTTGTAACCGAGGGACAGACGTCGAAGAGATGGAATTGTACCGAGAATGGATAGAATAGAATTATCCAGAGAGTTATAACTCAAGTCAAGTTCCTCTAGTTTGCTCAGCCTTGAAGATAGCAGATTTGGTTCTGCAAACAAACAATGAAAAGCAATAAAATTCGCGGAAATCTATTCAAGTACACGTGTAAATCGATATTGCCATTTTGGGGGGAAATATGTCATAGACTTGTGGATTAATGATGACGTGGACATAATCATCTATAATGCAGGAAGTGAGTAAGGACCTAGACATGGTTAAGTTTTGAGGTCATTAGATAATGAGTATCTCTTCTTTTGTAGGAAATGAACGAGCAGTGAATTTATACCTTCCGGTGCAATCCACCCTGTTAAATGGTTGTTGAACAAGTCAAGGCTCTTGAGTTCTTCAAAGGGAAGAAGTAGAGAAGCGTTTAGGTACCAAGTTTTGAAGCCGGAAAGGTAATATCTCGAAGAGAAGAGCATTAGATGAGTGACTCGCCCTGTGGTGGGATTGCACTCAACACCTTCCCAGCTACAACAGTTGAAATATGATCCCCCGGTGTCCACCCTATATATCAGGTCAAATGTGGCATTGAGCGCTAAGAGTGCAACCCTTTCTTGTTCCCAACACCCACGAGAACCACATGTGATACCCCAAATCACCACAAGCGCCCACAATGCTTTCTTTTTCATGACTACTGATTCGAGTGACCAAACTTTATATGTATCACACTCTTGAGTTAACTTCTTCTTTGCAAGTTACAGCAATTTTCTAGGAGTTCAGCGATGCCTGTACTTGAGTGTAGAAGTTGTGGTTATGGCCAAAGTCTTGGTCATTTGTAGTGATGAATGAACGTCAGCTCCTTATGGTGACAAGGTTAAGTAGCATGCGGGGCGGGGTATGTAACTTTCACAATGACCAAATTTCATTGGTGGGGAATTTTCCGAATGTCTCTATTGGCATAATGTGTTCCACACGTTAAGTCTAGTCTAGCCTAGTCACTGTTGTAATTTATATGACTAATTCAATCTCTATCGAATGAAAAGCACAGGTCTTGTGATTTACTTGGTTCCCAAGTGGAACGCAAGATCATATTGAACAGTTAGAATGCAATTAAATGGTGGTACCATGAAAATTAGTAAATGTTGAAGGATTACTCACAATGAATTGGTTTCTTGCTTGGGAAACTAACATAGGATGTAAATATGGTAATTGAAGTGTTCTCTTCTTATTGTTCGGCACAACTAACATAGAATGCTTATATTTTCAAGATATTAAGATTTACTACTCGGTAGCTTTTACACATTTCACGCTAGAGAAAAAGCATAACAGATTTCCTTTCGGATTCACAAAAAGCAGCTAGTTTAACTTAATGAGTGCCCATTTAACATTATTCAAATTGCTTCCTTTGCAAGGGTGATAATGGATTCTCCCAATGAGTCCGTACGTACAAGCGAAAAACTGCACTAGAAAACGTTGGGAAGTTGGATGGTTCTAAACATGGAAGATCTGTTAATCTACTTCGCATTAGAGCTTTTAGGAGAAAGTGATCTTGACTAGAGGCATTTCAAAAGTAGACATGTTGCAAAATTAACGCGAAAATTGAGAAGATCTTGCTAATAAATCAACGCAAGAATGAGCTTTGAAGAAATAAATGGGGAAGGACAAAGATACCAAATATTTACGAGATTTGATCTCGAGTGTCGGTATTTATCCCTTTAAAGAGCTAGCAATCAATGATTCACTATAATTTGAGAATTAGAACTACAATCACTTACATTCAAGTGTCTCCCACATCTAGATTAAGACCAAATCCAAATATGTTTATAAATAAACAACTTAATTGCTTGCAAAGCTCATAGGGCAAATCACCGAGTGTTTAAGCCCATAGCAAAACCCTTCGCACAGCTAATTCAAGAATGCTCATATGTTCTTTCTTTTACTCTTCGTGCGGTGGCCCAATTTCTAATGGAATTCCACAATTAGGATTCTCAAGGAAAGGAAACCCAAAAGAGCAAAACCTTGCTTTTAATTTATTTTCTTTTCTCTAACCACTTCCTAACCCTATGCGCTATCTTTTGTATGACCAAAAAGAAAATTCCAAGCAGGCAATTAAAGTCCACAGGAAATTTGACCGTGAGAGTTCATGTACATGCTACTGGCGCCCTTGGTGGCTGACCACAAGAAAATTTCTCCATCAATGTTTAATAAGCCGGAGTCTGCACGTCCGAACCTCCTAAATTGAACTTAAATCTTTTTCACTCTTATAGATGACAACTGCACTAAAGTAAAGCTTAAGTTTCGTCAAAGGAACATGTTAGGTTATCATGTCTGATGAGTTCATTGGATTTGGCCAAGACATCAAGGCAACAAATTACTAGAATCGAAAAGATACTTTTGACTTCTCAGATTAAGAAAAACCTATTACTAGAATCCAATGGATTACGGGTCGCCCGAGCCAACTCCGACGGAGCGGACATCATTCCCGCCGCGTAAAAGAATAAATCCAGAAGGGCGGACATCAAAACGGGCCCAATAACGAACACGACCGGTCCCACGAGCAATGGAGCCAGAGAGATCCCCACGAAGAGTGACGCGAGAGCGGCGTGAAGGACCTGCGCCGTCGACGCGATGGCGAGATGCGGCTACCTCGAAGTGGAGGCGACGATTGAGAGCGCAGACAGGGGAGGAGGGGAACTTCATGATGTGGTCCGTCCAGTCGATTACAATCGCCGGTTGTTCCGACTCTGCCAGAGCCTGTTTTGTCCGGATTTTATCGCACTCTTTGGAGATTCGCCTCATCTCTCGCCACTCTCAGACGCAGAAGACGAAGAGTGGCAATCGGCGATTGTAATCGGCAGGTCCATCCTGCGTTCAAAGTCTGCGTCGCCGGGGCTTAATTTCTCCAGATCTGATACACTTTCTCTAAAGGTAATTTCCCGGAGCTCGATACTACATTGATCGCTTTATTAAGCATAGTGGAGCATGGTGAGCTGTAGCTGTGAAATGATTAGAACCTACATATGGGGTTTAGGTAAAGTGAAGCCATCGGTCGAGCTGAATGCTTCGTCGATCGCGTGATTAATCGCAGTAAAAGCATGGTGACTTCGGGCACTAAAATGATTACGCTTATTGGTGCTGTTGATTTTGTGAAATCACCGGAAAGCTGGTTACATCATCCTCAAGTGATGCTTTTGAGTCAAGCGTGACTAGTTTCGATGACTTGTGCGGTTTTGGTAGGCAAGGGTGACGGTGAAGATGTCTCAAGCACGATCCGCAAAATGCTGGGGGCTGTCAAGGACCACACAAGCATCGACCTCGCGAAGGTCGCGGGCAACATGGCGCAAGAGGCCAAAGTAGATATCGTGAAAGCCACGAGCGACGATGATGATCCTGTGGATGAGAAATACATTCGTCGGACCTTGAATTTGGCTTCATACTCGTGCGGATACGTTCTTGCGTGTGTTTCTGCGCTTTCGAAGCGACTGAGCAAGACCCACGACTACGTTGTGGCTCTCAAATCCCTAATAGTCATCCATCGTTTGTTGAATGATGGAGACCCAATTTTTCGCGAGGAGATAACGTATGCGACCGGGCATGGTGCTAGGTTGTTGAATTTGTCTGATTTTAGAGATGAGGCTCACTCGAGTTCATGGAACCACTTGGCTTTTGCGCGGACTTATGCTATGTATTTGGGTCAGCAACTCGAGTCGATTCTGTTTGATAGAAAGAGCGGCGGCGGTCCTAGTGGAAGTGTTAATGGTGGTGGTAGTGTTTACAATGAGGATAGGTATGGGAATCGAGATGATTTTCGGTCCCCACCACGGGAATGATTATGATTATGGTGATTATAGAGGAGAATATGGTAATTTTGGGGGGATGAGAAGGTCAAGGTCATATGGGGATATGAGCGGTGGTGTGGCTGTGAAAGAAGGGAAAGAAGATAGAAGGGTAGTGACTCCACTGAGGGAAATGAAGCAAGAAAGGATTTTAGACAAAATGGGCCACTTGCAAAGGCTATTGGACTAGTTCTTGGTGTGTAGGCCCACTTGTCTGGCGAAGAATAGCAACTTGATCTTAGTTGCATTGCACACTATTGTGAAGGAGAGTTTTTAGGTATATGCTGATATCTGTGAGGTTTTGGCTGTTTTGCTTGATAAGTTTTTCGATATGGAGTACTAGGATTGTGTCAAGGCTTTCGATGTTTATGCTAGTGCTGCTCAGTAAATTGATGAGTTGATTGCATTCTACAATTGGTGTAAGGATACAAGGGTGGCAAGATCATCCGAATATCCTGAAGTGCAAAGGATTACCAGTAAGTTGTTGGAGACATTGGAGGAGGTGAGGGATTTCCATTGCTATTGCAAATTGACCAAGTAAATTTTTGGATGCAAACTGCACCTTAACATCCATTGCTATGAACTCAATAGGGAGAAATCTTCACAAGCACTTTTTAAAAAAAAGTATCAATTTCCAGTTTTTTCATTAGGTTATGATATTGCATCATTGCACACGAAATGCAAGATTACATCCTAATATTATCTAGTGATAACCTAAACATAAAACTCATTCAAGATAGAGACGTTCGTGGCAAATGAGGATGATCTAAAAAGACAACAATTTAGTAGTATCCAATATTTTCTCCCAAGTGCATGGGTCACTTGAGCCGTATGATGTTCTTGGATAAGTTCTTTTTCTTCTGCATGATTAATGCAATAACCGTTTCAAATTTCAGTAATTAATTTGTGATATGGTGCTTGTATAAGAGACAGCACACTTAACCATTCAAGGTCACAAAGAGCGCAGATTATACCACTCCTATAAAATTTTCCATCAACCAATACTTTCTTTTTTCCTATTTTTAAGTGGATCAAGAACATCAAATGACTATGGATTTGATGCTAACATCCATACTACTGAGATTCTTGGTGGAAACTTTTACCACATAGCATAGCCATAAATGTTACCACAGAACACAAATAATGAATCCTCAAATCAAGTCACTGATTCCAACAGCACTGGGTCCAGAAAAAAGTTCATCTCTCACATATGGTATTGTTTTCCTCATAGTTAACTTCAATGGAGTGGGCCCTTTGCCGGCAAGTAATAGCAAACACTTAAAAATTCTGGCCTCTACAATAATTATTTGGTCCAACTAATCCGCACAGACCTGCTTTATCCTTAGAATGTACAGTGAAAACTCATATCTTAACTTTGACAGCTTCACGCTTTTCCATGCATATGGCGGCATGGTAAGAGCCTGCTAATTTAGCAGAGTGAATTGCCAATTGCTACTGAAGCTATTAAGGTGGTCAATAGAATCCACAATTATCTTACCTGGAGCATATTGTAAAGTGACATGCAGACTCTAGAATTCCAAAATTTTTGAAAGACAAAGATCTTCAGCCAAATAAGGCAAAGATCTTCCAGTAAAAGAATTCCATCTCCCAAATTATCCCCCGTTCTGATGAAGATTCAGTACCACAATCAAAATCAGTTTATTGAAAATTTACGAAGAGGTGCGCAGCGAGACACCCAACTTCTGCGAAAATCAAGCATATAACTCATCAACATTACACTCCCCGAGGAAAACTTTGATGCTTCTAGGCGATCCACAACTGCCCTCAGCAATGATTGCTCTGTTGTAGGCAGCCATGTGAGCGATGATATTGTAGATCATTTAAATATGCATCCACAAGGCCATAGAAAAGGATTAGCTAAATTCAAAAGTTGTGGATTGCTAAATTGTGCCTAGGGATTGGGCAGATTACCTCTTCAGGAGAATGGCAATGTTCAGCTACTTCTTCAAGAGTCAGAGGCTCGACAAGCTCCTTGTAGGTGAAAAATGCAACACCAAGGCAAAATTAACAAAGCTATCTGAATTTCAAGAAAATGAACCAGAAACTCATTTCTCAAGAGCTTATAGTTTCCATCTTAGTAGAGCTTGTTCTAGTAAGATATCTGGCCTCGTTGAGTACAGTCAACACCCATTTCTGAAGAGCTAATACCTCTGTTGCTGCCTATTTCCCAGCTTCGACACCTAAGAATTTCAATCGCACATGGGGGCCAAGAAAAAAGACAACCAGTTGGATGATCGATTGGGTTTCTTGACTTAAAGAGAGGCCAGACATATTCTCAATAGCAATAAGCACAAAACATATAGCAATAATCTAATTTTAATAAGAATTATAAGGTAAACTATTTATCAGGTTGATGATAGGCATTAATATTAACTAGTGAGGTGTATATCCCAACTGCTCGCTCATACAATGCTATAAGAGCCCCCACTGATTTAGGGGTCACTTCTTTGACAGTGACTGTTATAAACTCAAGATCATTGGCATACAGAGCAAACCCTATCCCCTATAGAAGTTCACCATATCTAAAAGAGATCAATTGTAGAAAACAACCGAGTGACTATAAGTAAATCACCCACTGAACTCATGTCTCCTTTCCAAGAGAAGTGTGAGATCTTAAACTTCAGAAACAATAAACATAGGAACTTCAGCTATTGCTAGAATCTTCTTAAAGGTAAATTTTAGTAGCACTTGTTGCAAACTAACCTGAAGCATTCCAAACAGATAGTCACTACAGGTGAAACCTGGTTCAAGCTCCCAATCATGACCAGGTGGTCTATCACAAAGCACTTCAATGAATGTTCCGAAGAAGTTGTGCACACCCTCTCTCAAATGTTGTATGTAGCTATATGGAAATTAGACAATAACGTGCATCAGGAATAATCACGTTACTGGCATGTAAAAGTAGTAGTGCCATTACTTTATCAAAAAATAACTTACGTATGCTGATATGTGCTTCCTTTATTTCCATAAACAGTATGCCCTTGATTGACATGTGAAATGAACAGTTTGAGATTTAACATTTTGGAAACTAGAGATGGAGACGAAACTCCTATTTTCACCCAAAAAATAAACACATACTCGATTGCCATCCGGGTCAAATTGCTGTAGATACTGACTGAATAACAGAAGGCTGTCTTTGTAAGGAAGAATTACCATGTCCTGACAGCAGCAATTTAAAAGATACCAACGGCAATAAATTCTGGCATGGTGTTCATAAAGTAAATGACAATTCACATATGCACACAAACCTTGTTATATGTACTTTAAAAGTCAAGAAGACATCAACACAAGATTTAGTCTCTAATAGACTCAAACGGACATGATAAAGCACATACATGATGAGGTTTCATCTTAACCTTAACGCTACAAAACAAGCATGATTTCAGTCACCTATGAACATGTAAAAATCCAACGAAAAATCTCACATACAGAACATGCAATGATGAATATTTTTCGTTAAGAGTTTGAAACTCAATTAAGAACATGCGAGTTGTGACAAAAATAGTAAAACAAACACGCAACATACAAGGTTTATTTTTCTGCAACACCCATTTACCTTAATGCATGCAATCAATGCATTAAACGATATCAAATCTTTGCAATCATGCATCAATTCAACACATATAATATGCATTTCATCTTTCATGAAGGACTTGATGTTGAACAAGGTCAATTACATGTCCGATTCTTCTTAAATCCATTTCAGATCAAGATAGGGCAGATTGACCCTATCTCAAATCTGAGGGGTTTTGACCTAGCTAACATGTCCAAAAATTCCAAAAACATTACAGGACATACTCAAGACAATAACAAACAACTTTCATGAAGACAAGTTTTTCCAGAAGTCAACACAGAAAGCAGCGCAAAAATAGCAAAAGTTGAAGTCAGAACTAAAACAGAATAAAAAACTGACCTAAACTACTGCAGAATCGCACATTTTCAGAGGCATTTTTCGAGGGCCAAACGTCGCTCAATTGGGGCCTGCGACCTATCAATTCGAAGCTAGTGATGTGCATTTTAAAAGTCTAAGAGAACTCGAACTAAGATCAGGTCGTTTCAGACCTCATTTTGGCCAAAACATCCGATCAGTCCAGTAGATACGAAAATGTAGATTCAAGCCTAAACAAGTTAAATCATCCAAGTTCATCAAGAACAATCAATCAAGTTCAAGTTTGAGCAACTCATCAATGAGCATATGAACATAGCATATATCCCTAAGATTGAACCTTAGCCACGACCGGTTAATCCAGCCTTGCTTCACGTGTTTCGAGATAAAGTACATTACCTTTTACGCGTTTTCGTTGATTGTAGACGTCGTCGATCGAATCAAGCTCTTCGGAACGCACACGGATCTCCGGAATCACGATCAGATAATCACAAACCACCGAGGGAACTGAATCGAGGTCAGTTGAACTGCTGGTTTGAAGCAAACGCCGGAATTGGTCCAAAGTTGGATCGGTCTTGATTCACCGGTGGAGATCGGCTGATCCGGTAGCCAATCCGCCTATCCCTAACTACGGCGAGGTCAGGGACCTCTGGAGCTACTGATCGCCAGCGGTTGGAGGCTCCTGAGAGCACTGGCGGCCTTCGGTTTTGGCTGGAACAGAATCGGTCCTACTTGGACCGGTTTTGGACTCTCCCAAGAGATCGGGCCACAGCAAGGTCGGGAACAAACTCAGGGATAGATCGGCGGGGTCTGTTTTGCCGATCTCAGTTGCCAAACCGGCAGTCGAGCTGGTAAACTTGAAAACCGACTCGATCGTCGGTTCATTGAACTGACTAGAACAAATCGGTTTAAGCCCATCAATCAGCCGCCGGAGATGGCGGTTTTCACCAAGGGACGAAGGAGGAGAATGAGAGGGACCACCGGGGGCTAGGCGGCGTTCGGTGGGCCGCCGGCGTGAGGCCAACGAGCTAGAACCGACGTGCGACCAATTTGGTTGGCAAGAAAAGGAAGGAAGGAGGAAATGGTGGGAAACAACAAAGAGATGAGAGAGAAACTTGAAGAGAGAGAAGAAATTTCATGCAAATGAGGCCCATTAAAAATGGAGGGAAAATTGGTAGATATATACCCTCTCCAAATCAAGCAATTTCGAACGTCGATTCAATCCAACGATCGAAATTGTAATCCAATAGTCAAAATTCGATTTTGAGGTGTCGGGTAATCGATCGGTGGGTTTGATTTGTGAAAACTCGAGTTAAAATTGAGAATTGCATCAAAATGTCCACTTAGGGGTCAAATCACAATTTTATGAGTTTCGATGACTAATTTGCAAAATTTCAAGAAATTAAAGGTGCATAAGTGATATTGACACAATGAGGATCCTAGAATCAATCACTTCGCTGGAGGTCTAGAATCCGCCGCCAATCAATCATATTAGTCGACTGGTTCAATCGTATTCGACAATTCTTAACCTATTTGGTCTGATTTTGGCCATATTGCTTGCTTGGGACCCTTGTGGGTTCAAATTTATGCAATTTGGCCTTGAAAGAATAATTACCTTATTTGAGAGGAAACTGCCCCATTGTGATTCAATTAGGCCAATCAAACTTTATGAATGCGATCTAGAGGTCTTTTATTGACTTAATCGAATGATTATCATGAAGGGCAATAGGTCAAAACCATAGATTCTTTGAATCGAGCCTAAAGGGCTAAAATGATCAAATTTGTAATTCAATTGATAAAATTGTAAATTGATTGAAATTGAGTTAAATTAATATCACAATTGTCTCATCTAATTAATCACCCATGTGTAAGATCAACTAATATGTTCAAAGTAACCTCGAATTGGAGTGCTCGAGCTTATGTAAAAAATGAATTTAGGTCTAATATCAAAGTTGGACCTAAATTATGAAATTAAATTAGAACCTTCAATGGATCAATCCGGATTTTGCCAATTAAAGCCTAATTGCTCGACTTTCTTATACTTGAAAGAGTAAAATTCTTCAAATCGAGAAATTCTAATGTAAATCTCCTCAAAATCGATTTTGGATTTGGAATTATCTTAAGAAAATGAGTGAAGAACAACCATCCATTCGCAATTCATAAATAATCGATTTTGGCCCCCTAATTAGGGCTCAAAATAGCAATTTGTATATTGACTGAGCAATTCGTGAAACATAATGCATGAGCAGATTTAAAATAGTCCTTAAACCAAATGTTAAATAATGAACTATACCTAATTATGATTATAATAAAAGTAATTTGATTTTTGGCTAATTTAGAACCTAAAATCAAAAAATTCGAAAACAAGGTTCTTAATCGATTTTTGCAAAATTTTCTACATCAAAGTCAAATTGGTATTAAAAAAAAATGTATTTGAGAATTTTTTATTTTTTCAATTTTTTTGGTCAAAGATTTGACTAAAAGTAAACATTTTAGTTAACTTTTAATTTCACTTTTATCACGGAGAAGTTGGAATCATTTAATTTATATGCCATTTGTTCAATCTAGTGATCAACTTGCTGATGTGTTTACTAAATGATCAAAGGTTAAATCATTTCATATTATTTTAGTCAAGTTGGGCATGAGTGATATTTATGCTCCAACTTGAGGGGAAGTGTTGAGAGTATTTGGCCAATGGAATATATTTGTCTATTTCCTTTATTATTTTATGTATGATGGTAATAAGAGAGATATTGTAATTTTGGGCTCTTAGCTTTATTATGAATAGATAGCTTGGTTGGGGTCACATCGACCCAACCAAGCATTTCCCACAATTTTTTTAGGTCTCCTAACATATTAGAATTCTAAAGATAGATCTTTGGTAAGACATCATGAAACAAAGGAATAAGACTTAGAATAAGACTCAAGAAAATGGGGATGAACGCCCATCATACCTCCAAAAGAGCCTGCAAATTTGTTATCAAGAACTAATTGCATATCCTCAAACTTCATTCCTTGTTCAAATCCTTTTGATCTAGCGGCATGAAGGGGCGAGAGAAGGGCAGAAAAAATGATAGACTTAGGTATGAGCAGAAGCTTTCCTCCTGCATATATTCTAGTGCATCAGCGACACTGCAACCTGTTTGGATTAGCGTCAGATATAGCGCGAACAATCCTGCCACAGTCGAAATTCCGACTGTCCAGTTGTTGAAGTAGTAATGAACGAGGCGCCCTCTGAGCTTCGCGTGAGCGCTCATGAAGTAGACGCCAATGTCTTCGCACACCACTTTGTGCAGATACGACTCTTCTCCATCCCAGTCCACTTCTCTGCACAGCTTGTTCACCAGATTCGCCGTCTCTTCGTTACTTCCGAGGGAGTGGTGGACTATGCCTTTGTAATGGAGGATTTCCACATTGTCCGCCGAGTTCACGAGCCCGTCAAAGAAGAATAGATATGCCGTCGCGTTGGGTTTGCATTTCTTGTGGCATTGCTCGAAGGCCACCATGTTGCGGAACAAGGTGCCTCTGTGATCGTCGATGTGGAGTGGCGGAATCTTCAGGAACCTTCCCTCGGATTGGACGTCCAATGCCCTGTCATTGGGTGATTTCTCAAGGACTACTCCTGCTTCCTTTAACGCAGTTACAGATCGGATCATGTGCGCTTGCCTTTTCCGGTCCTGATCCTGTATCTCCGGGAGATGCTGGATCGGAAAAGATCAAGAAAGTGACAGGTCCCATTCATCGTGGTGGCACCGGCAGCATTTGTATGAGAGTCCCTCTGCAGTAACGGATTGAAAAACTTCAAAGCGAGGTCCTGTAGGGAAAGAATTGAGTATTCACATTGAGAATTGGCATTGACCAATTTGAGTAATTTGTGTAGAACCATCATTGGGAGCTGGTTTTCAAGCTTGATTAAATCGCGGCGTAGCGTTGGCAACATCCACCTTTGAAGAAGGGATGAAGAAGAACAGCCGCCGACCTCCCTCAGGAGCTGCAGGATGAAGCAGCCATCGATGGTCATCATCTCAATGAACTCGTCTCTGCTCAGCTTAACATCGTCTGCGTAACAACTCCTAGCCCTTGGCTCTAGTTTCTCCATTGCTGAAATCACTCTGTCTAGTTCGTCTTCACCTTCTTGTCTTGACTTGAAAACCCTGTGGAAAAATTTTAGCTTTACCTCCTCCATTTCTTTCAAGTGTTGATCTCCATGATGATAAGGGCCGATCGATACAATGCTTGGATCATATGCCTTTGCCTCTACTTGACGCAGTTTTGTGGGGACTCGGTAGATGCAGACATTGTCGCTCTCTTCAGGAATCTTGGCATTCAATTTCTTCAGCAGTGAGGCTTTGCAATTCTCATGCACTTGTGATGAGGTTGAGGCCCATCTCCTGAAGAAAGCTTCAAACTTTCTTCTCTTGCATGACATCTGCAGATACAGCTGCTTCAACCCCCAAACTTTTCTACCTGCCATCTGCAAAATTGAGTTCTTGGGTTTGGAGGGATGTGGGAAGGACTCTTTAAGCAGGAGGCAGTCAACAGGTCAATTCATTTCTATTTTTGTTTCTGGGCGACAGAGGGAAATGCAGAGATGAATTGTTCGCTACTTCCAGCATTAGACTTCTCAAAGCCAATGAAAGCATGATCTTTTAAATAAGAAGACCAAACCCAAGATCTGGGATTCACAAATTACTAAATTGATCCCATACCTAACTCATTTTTGGCTTGTGGCATGAAGTTTCTTCATCATCCGTTTGCTCTCTTTTCTTCTAAAGTTCTTGCTTTAGTCTCATTTTAATTCAATTAATGTAACACCCTTGGATTTAACTCACTTGAGTTAGTGTTCTTTGACTCATTTCATACCAAGATTTACAGTACAAATAGTCACTTTTCAAGAAAGTCACTGATGTTGTCACGTCAAAAATGTCTTTTGAAAATTAAGTTCCTGCTCTGCGCATAAAATCCAGGAATGATCTTCCCTTGTTGGATGGGCATACCTCCTTCACCATTCTAAAAATTTACCGGGAGTCTCTCTTTGTTTGGGCGCTCTTGCTGGGGCGAATGATCCTGCTTCATCTTTTGGTATGCAGATATACACTTTTCCTAAGAGGAGCATGCTTAATATTGTAGTTCCCAATATTTAAAAAAAAAATATGATCTTGTGAATTAATTATAGTTTTATATATTATCCACGAATGCTCTTATTTTATTCGGTGTGCAATTCAGTTCATTCTTACCCCTTCACCATTTTAGAAGCCTTCGCTGAGTTGCTTTTTTTTTTTTTGATAACCTTTCACCTAGTGATCACTTCCCACTCTTGTTGGAGTTTTTGGTTACAATTAAGAAGGGGTTAATACCAAGAGAAAAATTAGTGGAATCATGATAAAACTCTAAACTGATATATTTATTATAAATTCATCTCAAATTAATTTTTTAATTTTCAAAAATCCAAACTAATGTATTTGTGACAAATTTACCCTCCATTAATTTCCATTAATCTATAAAAATCTAAAACCAATACACCCATGACAAATGGAGGGTAAAACTTCAAATTGGTACACCCATCAATTGTTACATGTTATCCAATTTAGCATTTTGACGGTAAAATTTAATGAAAAAGAATAAAAAATAAATTTATTATAAGTGTACAAATTTGAAATTTATTTACATTTAAAAATGATTTATAATATATTTATTATAAATATATAAATTTGAGATTTTCGTGATATTCTCGTGTTTTGAAAATAAGCTAAATCCCATTGCTAGAATCATATGGGAGTGTCACGTCAAGGTTGACCAACAAAATGTAACAAAAATGAATTGATCGCAAGGATTTTCAGTACTTCCTTTTTTTATGGTCGGGAGGATTTCAGTTCTTCGAAAGGTACTCTTTTGTTGGCAAAAGGGCTGAGAAACTACCATTGACGAGGCCTGTACCAGTTCTCGGAAAAAACAAGAGTAGAATTTGTTGCATGACAACAATCAAAAAAAAAAAAAATTCATTTTCTAGAAAAGGAAGAACTATAGTTGGTAAATTGCATGTGAAATTTTCCCTAATTTTTGCCCAGTTGCATGGAGCTTCTTGAACTCTTGATGTTGAAACCTAGCCACTATCCATAAGTACAGCATAAAAAAATTGAAATGTGCCTGATCAGGAGATGAGATATCACAGCATACAATAGCGTATAAAGAGCTCCGTGATGATTTTGGAATAGAATTGAAACCCGAGCTAAATTCAATGTTTTTAAAGGAATTCAGCAGATCATAAAAAGAAGAGTCACATTCACCTAAACAATTTTTTGGCAAATTTGCCAAAGTGGGGCTAAGAACTTTATACAATTATTGCCACACCACAGCATACAGTAATGTGAACCTCAGAACTATATACAATATTTGGCCTTATCTTTTTTCTCGAGTGGGCCAGTTTTAACCGTGCTTTCAGAAGCTTCCTCGTAGCATGGCCAATTGCCACTATCCCATTGACCTTTTTTTCAGTAACCGAAGAAGTCTTCTTGGGTCCATCTCGTTGGTGTTAAGTATACATGGAACAAAGATGCTCAATGCAGCAAAGCAAAAACAGAGGACTCGAGGATTCGGCAAATCAGCAAAGCAGAAACAGAGGACTCGGATCGCCAGCAAATGACTTGGATCGCTAAGTCATAAAGTCAAATCAGTGGCAAAGATCTTATAAAGAAGACCAACCTGGATCGAAGATCAATGAACGAAGATGCTCAAGGAATCAATGACTCGGATCGCCAAAATCAATGACTCGGATGATCGTCAAAGTCTTTAACATAGTCAACTAGGCTTTTCTGTTAAAGTAGTTACTATATTCAGTTTTCCTCTGTAACCAAGTTCTGTTACATATCCTGATATAAATACTCTGCTTTGCTTTACATAATAAATAATGAAAACTGATAGAAAGAAGATAGAGAGAGGAAGTGCAAGAGTTAAACAAGGTATCAAGATCATCAACGAATGCTGAAGAGATTTCAGTACTAAGTGAAGAGAGCTACAGAGAATGAAGAACAGCTCAAGTTCGTAATGCTGAAGCGAGTTAAGTACAATTACTCTTAGAAGATAGAACAAAGAAATTGTATTCACATTCTGTCTTTCAATTGTACGAAGATACAATGATATGATCATCATTCTGAAATACAGATCATCTTCAGAATTGATCACTTGATCTTGTTTGAAGTTCTTCATCTTTCTCATGGTATCAGAGCTCTAGGTTGTTTGTATGGTAGCTTGGTTTGATATGAAAGTTTGCAGCAATGGCAATAAGAACACCAAAATATCCTTTTCCAATTCACGTAAACATCTCAAACTTTGTTACAATCAAGCTTGCCGAAGATAATTTTCTGTTGTGGCGAGCTCAAATACAAAGGTTTCTGAAGAGTCAAGACCTCTTCGGTTTTGTTAATGGTGATGTTATTGCTCCTTCACGAATGTTGCAAAATGATGGTGAAGGATGTGACTCAGAACTTGTTAATCCTGATTACGTTGATTGGACAAGAACAGATCAGTTGATATCGTCGTGGATTAGTGGGGCTGTTACTGAGAATATTCTGAGTCTAATCATTGGTTTAGAAACATCCTTTGAGGTATGGCAGTCTCTTCTAAAACGATTTACACAAAAATCAATAGCAAAGGAGTTCGAGCTTAGAGGAAAACTACAGTCCTGCCAAAAACTTGATCAAAACCTCTCTACCTATCTCAGAGAATACAAAACTATATGTGATCAGTTGAATGCTATTGGTAAACCAGTAGATGAAATAACCAAGATCTTTGGTATATTGGAAGGATTAGGTCCAGAATATGAGAATCTTCGAACCACCATATATTGTTTGAAGCCTCAACCTGACTATGATGAAGTTATAGCTCAACTGGAGAGATTTGAATCCAGAATGAAGACCTATTCCAGAAGTCAGTTTAATCCTAGTTTGGCCTATCTCGGCCAAAGAAAGACTCAAATGTATCCTAAAGAAAGTACTGATGAAGAATATCTTTCACAACCTACGGTTTTCTAGCTCGAGAGGAAATTATAGGGGTGGCCGTAGTTTTGGTCGAGGCAGAACTGCTGGTAATAGAGGACGAGCGTTTGGTTATACTGAAAGAAATCAGAATTACAGAGAAGATGCAGCATTCCAAAGGCCAGGAGATCAATATCTAAGACAAAAGAATGTCTTCCTACAACCGCACAGGATTTCGACCTTATGCCACACAATCTCAAAGGTATCAAAACAACAAATCTTATCCTTCTCTATTAAACTCAAGAAAAAGTTTGCAGGATGAGAAAGACACAGAGGTTGCTAGACTAGAATGTCAAATATGTAAGCGACCTGGGCATGATGCTCTCCGCTGTTGGTACCGTTTTGACAATTCCTATCAAGTAGAAGAGATTCCAGCGGCTCGACAAAGCAATTCATATCGAAGATCCAAAAGGAAGTGAATGGTACCGACACAGAGCCTTTGCTCATATCGTGCGAATTGGGTATTCTTCATACTTCTTCTAAATATCAAGGTCTCAATACAGTAATGGTTGGAAATGGATCTTGTTTATTGTTACACACATTGGTAACACTTACCTAAAAACAGAAGTAAATACATTACCTCTTAATGATGTTCTTATAGTACTTAAATAAAGAAGAATCTTCTTTTTGTGTCTAAGCTTACTGATGACTATCCTTGCACATTTATCTTTGATAAACTTGGTGTTTATATAAAGGACAACAATACCAAGGCAACAATTCAGCTCGGAAGGAAGACTAAGGGCCTTTATCAAGTCAATACACGGACTGCAGCAGCCTTTTTCACTCAAAGTCAGAAGACAGTCAATGCAGAAGTATGGCACCAAAGACTGGCTCATGCCAATACTCAAATAGTGGATTATCTTCATCATCAGAAACTGATTCATGTTACTTCAGTTCCTTCGAAAATTTGCAGCAGTTGTCAAATAGCGAAAAGTACAGCTCTATCATTTCCTTTGTCAAACTCTATATCAACCTCATCATTAGAAAAGATCCACTGTGACATCGGGGACCATCACCAGTAGACTCATTTCAAAAGTTTAGATACTATGTGGTTTTTGTTGACAATTTCTCACGATACAGTTGGTTATATCCAATGAAGTTGAAATCTGAGTTCTTTGATATCTTTATTCGATTCCAAACATTAGTCGAAAGACAATATAGTCACAAGATCAAAGTCTTCCAAAGTGATGGAGGGGAGAGTTTGTAAGTAGAAGGTTTCAAGATCATCTGCAAAGCTGTGGAATAAAACAACAGCTATCTTGTCCTCACACTCGAAGTAATGGAGTTTCCGAAAGAAAACATAGACATATTGTTGAATTGGGATTGGCTATGTTATATCATTCCAAGATCCCACTGAAGTTTTGGGTAGATGCTTTTGTTACAGCAAACTACATTATAAACAGACTTCCAACACCAAAGCTAAAAATGGATACACCATATAGAAAGCTTCATAATACTCAGCCACAATATGATCATTTAAGGGTATTTGGCTGTGCATGTTATCCGTGCTTAAGATCATATTCAAGACACAAGTTCGATCCTAGATCACTTACTTGTATTTTTCTGGGATATAGTGATGTGCATAAAGGCTATAGATGTCTTGTACCTACTGATAATCGTATATATATCAGTAGACATGTTACCTTCGATGAAACATTATTTCCTTTCACAAAAACTGTGATCAATGAATATGGTCAATATACTCCTTTGTATAGACAATGGATTGAAGGAGTCAAATTGCTCGAATCTTCAAGCTCTGACACTACAAACCAAAGTGGTTCCCATCAGTCAGTAGGGAGAAGTCAATATCATCCTACTATGGATAGTTATGAAAGTGAGCAGATGCAGCAACAGACTTCATCAGCATCAATGCAGCTCCAAGATACTTCTCTATTATCAAGGCAAAATGATGCTATCACAGAAACTCGATCTGGTCAAAATTCTTCATCTTTCTCAAGTACTCTGCCTGTCAATAATAGCTCTGACACAGAACAACATACTCTTGATCTATCTTCTTCTCAGAGAAATGTTAGTAGTCATCCTATGCAGACCCGACTCAGATCAGGTATTATCAAGCCAAATCTAAAATATGCTTGTTTGGCTGAGTATCATGTTCCTATGGAACCAAGATCCATTAAGTCTGCATTAGCTGATAAAGGATGGTACAATGCTATGCAAGAAGAGATGAATGCTCTCTATAAGAATCATACCTGGACATTAGTTCCAAGAACAGACCAGATGAATGTTGTAGGCTGTAAGTGGGTCTTTAAGACCAAACTCACACCAGATGGTAGTCTAGAAAGACTCAAGGCTCGTCTGGTAGCCAAAGGATTTCATCAGGAAGCAGGACTGGATTTTACTGAAACATTCAGTCCAGTTGTAAAACATGCTACAATACGCATAGTACTCTCTATAGCTCTTACAAGACAATGGACAATACACCAACTTGATGTGAAGAATGCATTTCTTCATGGAGACTTAAATGAAACTGTTCACATGGAACAGCCACCTGGCTTCATTCATCCTCAAAGATCAAGCCATGTCTGTCTTCTTCACAAGTCATTATATGGACTTCGACAAGCACCAAGAGCCTGGTTTGACAAATTCAGCAACTTTCTTCTTGAAGTTGGCTTTGTCTGTAGTACAGCTGACCCATCTCTGTTTGTGCTTCATACTAAATCAGATACAGTATTATTACTTCTTTATGTTGATGATATCATTCTAACAGGAAGCTCTCCTCAATTCTTAACTGCATTAATCCAGAATCTTAGTCGTCACTTTCAAATGAAAGATCTCGGCTATATTCATTACTTCTTAGGCATTGAAGTGAAACATACTCTACAGACTTTGTTCTTATGTCAAACAAAATATGCAGTCGACCTACTCAAACGGGCACACATGATAGATTGCAAACCAATTTCCACACCTTTGCCACTACGGCCAATTGCTATGACAAATGCTGAAGTTCCTCTGCTGGATCCTATTGAATACAGAAGCTTGGTAGGTGGTCTTCAATACGTAACTATCACTCGACCAGATCTAGCATTTGCAACAAATCTCCTCTGTCAGAAGATGCAACATCCCACAATGGCCGACTTTCATCAATTAAAACGAGTGTTACGATATGTCAAAGGAACTGTTCATCTTGGCTATTATCTTCACTCCAACAGTTTAACAAATCTCTATGGTTTTTCAGATGCTGATTGGGCAGGTTGTCCTACTACTCGACGATCTACTACAGGATTTTGCACTTTCTTAGGCTCGAACTTGATATCCTGGTCAGCCAAGAAACAAACTACTGTTTCAAAGTCCTCCACAGAAGCTGAATATCGGGCTTTAGCATCTACAACGGCTGAATTAACTTGGATTGGTTTTGTTCTACGTGACGTTGGAATTCCTCTCACCAAAGCTACATCATTATTCTGTGATAATAAATCAGCTATTTCCCTCACAGCCAATCCTGTCTTACATGCACGAACAAAACACATAGAAGTTGACTTCCATTTTGTTCGAGAAAAAGTATCAGCTGGTTCCATTTCTATCCAACATGTTCCTAGTCATCTTCAAGTAGCTGACATATTCACTAAGTCCCTTTCTCACTCAGCTCATCTCGCTTTTTCGCACCAAATTAGGAATGGGATTCATTCCCCTTCCCAATTTGCGGGGGATGTTAAGTATACATGGAACAAAGATGCTCAATGCAGCAAAGCAAAAACAGAGGACTCGAGGATTCGGCAAATCAGCAAAGCGAAACAGAGGACTCGGATCGCCAAAGCAAATGACTTGGATCGCTAAGTCATAAAGTCAAATCAGTGGCAAAGATCTTATAAAGAAGACCAACCTGGATCGAAGATCAATGAACGAAGATGCTCAAGGAATCAATGACTCGGATCGCCAAAATCAATGACTCGGATGATCGTCAAAGTCTTTAACATAGTCAACTAGGCTTTTTGTTAAAGTAGTTACTATATTCAGTTTTCCTCTGTAACCAAGTTCTGTTACATATCCTGATATAAATACTCCGCTTTGCTTTACATAATAAATAATGAAAACTGATAGAAAGAAGATAGAGAGAGGAAGTGCAAGAGTTAAACAAGGTATCAAGATCATCAACGAATGCTGAAGAGATTTTAGTACTAAGTGAAGAGAGCTACAGAGAATGAAGAACAGCTCAAGTTCGTAATGCTGAAGCGAGTTAAGTACAATTACTCTTAGAAGATAGAACAAAGAAATTGTATTCACATTCTGTCTTTCAATTGTACGAAGATACAATGATATGATCATCATTCTGAAATACAGATCATCTTCAGAATTGATCACTTGATCTTGTTTGAAGTTCTTCATCTTTCTCAGTTGGTACTCTTCTCTTGTCTCACTCTGCCAAAAGCAATGCAACTCTTCAATCTTCATCTTTTTTGTCGTTGAAGATATCAGATAGCAGGAAAAAGAAGAAGAGACGTTAATTTGCAACTTCACTGAGCAATGGATCAGCAAAACAAGGTGATGCAGAGAGCTCCTTCAATTTCATCTTGCTTCCCAGAGAAGTTTTCCGGTGTTTCACCAGGATATGAGCATGAGCACGAGCACGAGAATGAGAGAAATGCAGAGATGAATTGGTCGTTACTTCTGGCAGTAGAGTTCTCAAAGTCAACGAGAGCTTGATCTTTTAAACGAGAAGTCCAGAGCCTAGATCTGGCATTCACAAATTACTAAATTGATTCCATAACTAACTCATTTTTGGCTTGTAGCATGAAGTTTCTTCATCATTTGTTTGCTTTCTTTTCTTTAAAGTTCTTGCTTTAATCCCATTTTAATTCAATTAATGTGGCACCCCTGAATTTAACTCCCCTGAGTTAGTGTTCTTTGACTCGTCTCATACTAAGATTTACGATACATATAGTCAATTTCCCAAAAGGTCACCCATGTTGTCATGTCGAAAAATGTCTCTTGTGAAACTTATGATACCTAGCCAAATATCTAATGAGAGGCAGCAGGTTCAGCCAAGGTCATGACTGAGTCCATTTCTTTGTGAAACTTGTGCAGTGTCTCTCTACTTGCTGGAGAAGCTTTGGAGTGCGGCAAAGTGAAAAGGTAGGTCGCACAAAAAAATGTTTTGCCGATTTTCCTGGAAAACCGCAACTTTTTATTTATTTATTGAATTCAATCTATAGTGCCAGGAATCAGGGCAGTTCATGAGAAAAAGACAATGCACTTGCAAGTGCTACAATTGGTGAAGTGCTACAATTGGTGAAATTGTTATGTGAGCAGATTTCATCGCTGGAGGACTCCAAAATTGCAGATCTTTTAATGCATCCCTCGCAGCCGTTGCTCATTGCAGCAGGGTTCGGCATAGTTGAGATTGTGACTGAGCTGGTTCGCTCTAATCCTGATTTGATATGGACAGTTGATGAGAAAAGCCATAACATTTTTCATGTGGCAGTTATGTACCGCGGAGAAAAGATATTTGACGTCATTCATGATCTCGGGGCGCATAAAGATATGATTACTACTTACAAAGACCCCGACAACAATAATAACTTGTTGCATTTGGCGGCAAAGCTGGCACCTCTGGACCAACTTAACAGCGTGTCTGGGGCAGCTCTTCAGATGCAGCGGGAACTCCTATGGTTCAAGGTATCTTCACACTCTCTAATGTTATTATAATAGAATGCATGTCCTCAAAACTGCTTGTCAAAGCCGCATGTTTTGTATGTTCCTGGAAACCACCATAAAGCATTGAAGCAATTTCTTACTACAAAAAAAGGAGTATGGCTTCTTTTTTCTCTTGCTTGTGAGCATAGGCTCATGATTATCTGATAGTTGTTTCTATTACTTTGATAGACATACCGCCTGTTATTTTTTCTACCAATTTATAAAAATTGATTACTTTAACCATTCTTTCTTCCCCATGCAGGAGTCCTTCTCTCTCTGCAATCCCCAGTTCATTGAGGTCAGTGATATGCTCCCAAGTTAAGAAGCCTGCATGTTTTCACCTGGGAGTTTTATGTAATATAGTCTGTACTCATTCTTTTATTTTATAATTGTTCTTTGGATGATATGATGGTGCAATAGCTTCTGATAATATAGTGGATGTTTGGCACTCTATAATTTGAGGATGATAGCCACTAATGTCGAAAATGCTTTTCCAAATATTTGGCTAGTTGTTTACATCGTGACTATTTCTAAGCCTGGCCTTTCTCATTGTGATTCACGGTGCATTCATTTCACATATAATTGACTGAATGCACCAAATTTTCTAGTTAGTCCGGGAATTGTGAACTATTTTAATTTCACTTGAACCCAGTTGATGTGGCTTGCGGCTTGGATTTCATGAATTCCACTTTTCTTCCTTCTTTGGGAAAGGGGGTATGTTAATACTTTGATGTGCGCACAGAGAGATTATGAATGTGTCAGCGTGACTTATTCTGCTTCATGTTCTTTGGTTTCAGATGGTTGACATTGTTCCTATACTGCAAATAGACATGGTGTGGTGCTATTTCGTGGTTCAAGACATCTCATCACTCTCTCTGGCTGGAATTCAACTGCAAAAGGCCAGAGAAGGGATTGAGCGTGCTCATTAGAGCTGTTGGAAGGAGTGGTAGCTTATCACAGATAAGTTATTGAGGTGCTCAGCCCCATTTTATGCTTGTACCGAATTCTTCTGTAGCAGTTCATGTAACAAATAGTTTTTTTTTTTTTTAAATTATTTTGCTTATGTTTGTTCTGTTATTCTTTGAGGTATTGATAGGTATTTATTTGTACCTTGCATATCTATCATTCAAGAGTTTCAGCATTTTTAGAGTACTATTTCCTTTGCATTTGTCACATTATATTTAAGCTGTTTCCTTGAGTCTCTCTTGGTCATTTCTGCAAGCAAGACTTATTATTATGATCAACCAGCAGATCGTGTCTTATTTGCATGCATGATTAAGGAGCTCGGACTGTAATTTTGTTGCAGCACTGAAAGAAAATTTGTAATTCCAGAACTCATGGCGAGTAAGTTTCTGCATCTTTTGTTTAAATGAGAAAAAAAAATTAACTCTAAAGTTAATGGTAGGATAGGTCTAACTCTTCTGCTTAAGAACTTATCATCTGACTGTCCATTTCTTTTCAAATCGTCTCTTATTTCCTCGTAGTTACCTTGACTCTTTCCCTTTTCCAAGCTGACAATTCAATTTTGGTTATTTCAGCTGCAGGTGCCAGATGAATCTTTATCACTAGTCATGAGCATGGGCTTTAAGGAGCGTAAACAATGATGTTGGGAGTGCTGTTGATTTTCTAATCGAGGAAAAGGCTAAGAAATTACAGAAACGTGAGGAGGATATGAAGCGAAGATTATGCATACAGATTTCTATGGGTAGCATAAAAAATCTATTAAATTTGGCAGCGAGCAAAAGTCTTATGGAGTGACACTCATGAAGAAACCTGTGGACCTCCAAAGATTAAATGAACTGGTCTCCATTGCGTAAGGAACTATTGCATAATCAAAGTACTTACTGGAATTATTTTGTGAAGGTCCTTTAATATCTGTGTTAGTGGTTTGCAATCTGCGGTTTGCTTGTGACAGATTTCTTATGTATAGTTGCTTATGTTTCAATGTCACTTCATTTATATTGTCAATATTGAAATATTAAATCATGCCTCTATTTGACAACTTAAGTTTTAAAACAGTTAGCATTAATCCCACAAAAATTTCACGTGGTATAAGAGCAAAAGATTCTGAGGTTGAATGTTTTCAGACAATTTCGTTTGCCTGCCCAGTTATATATTTTCGTAAATTGGTCTTAGGCCAAAATCTAGTCTATGCTTGAGGGGGGATATTATGCCTTCATTTAACAACTTATACATTTTGAAAAGCTGGCACTAATTCCAAAAAACTCCTGCACTATAAAAGTCTCCATCTTTCAATTTCTCAGTCAATTCTCCTCTTTGATCCCAACCGACCCATCAATGGCCGGCACGTGGTCCGGCGTGATCAAGGTCGAGCTGGACAGCTGGATGGTGACGGGGCAGCGAAGCTGAGCGAGCTCAGCGTCAGGGGCAACGCCAAGGTACTCTCGACCCGCATCTGCGTTGACCAGGGCAAGTCGCTCAAGGAAGAGGCCATGGCCGAGGACGAGCAGTCCCGCAGGCTCGCTCGGGTCAAGTGAGTGCTTTTGTTTGTGCCTGTATTTTTGGGTACTCGTTCCGGTGTGTGTGCGAGGGTGCGATCGTCTATCTTTTTGCTTAATTTTGACTTGGTCGCCTGTTCCCGGCAGCGCATAGGTGTACTAATTGATTGGTCGAGCAAAGTTGTTGACTTTCCTTGCTTATTGGATTTGTTGCATCGAATATATGGTGAATTTATAAGGAACTTGTCTCTTTGTTTTCTGTTTCTTGGTTTATATTATGTACATTGTGAGGAATATGTTTGTTTTGCTGAATTTTTATTTGTAATTGGATCATACACCTTGTTGGACTGGCCTTGTAAAATATAATGTGTAATGTGGTGAATGGCAGCTGGCCTTTAGAAAGCAGGCTTCTGCTGCTCTCTATCTCTATTATTCTTTCCATTCTCTTTGTTAATCGGTTGATGGTTTTGATAAATCTTGCTTGGAGTGATTAAGGGGGCTCACATTTGATGAGGCTAAGAATTCTCTACATTCAGTGTATCAATTACATCTCCCTTTCTCTTTGTTTAAAAATTTTGGATGTGTGCGCTGCGTGCGGAAGCATGGTTTTGGTATTAGTTATAGTTTTTGTTAGTGACGTGTGCAAGTGTATGATATAGTTTGTAGAGGATGAATAAGGGACAATATATGATAATTGAAGGACAAAGAACATGGGATATGGGAAATAGTTTCATTAGTTGGATAAAATAATTTTACAATAGTTGAAGGAGGTGTTGGTGAGGGAGCATGATGTGGTTTTTATGCTTAGCTCCCACCCAAAACATGGAGCACTTGCTCCTTTATATAAGCTGCCAAAGTCGATGGAGGAAGTCTCTAGACTTCTCTACAAATAGCTACTATTATTTAATAGTAACATAAGATGGAGTGTTCTAGAACACACAATAGCTTGTAGACTCTTCTAGAATTTTTCTTGAATTTTCTAGCTCAAATTTATCTTGAAGTTTCTAGAATTGGATCACAAAATTCCAACACTCTTTTACCGATGGCAGCGAGCTTCGTATTCTTGTTATAGGTGAAGGAACTCGAAATGCCTTGGCTTTTCTAGAACAGGTCTGAGTCAAATAGCAATGCAATTTGTGGTCTTAGGATGAGTGTATCTGAGTTCAAGAGATGCCTTCCTTGGTTAATACTGCTCAGTCTGAAGCTTTTGGCGTTTTTGTGGCGCAGAAGTTTTTAAGTAGCTTTGATGTATCGGAAGATGCTTTCTCCTCATTCCAAGCTCACTTTAACTCTTAGGGGCCACCACCAAATCAATCCTTCATCAGGTATTTCGCATGCATATTCAGTTGAGTTTTCACCCCTTTTTAGCAACTTTGCGTATAGTCATGGTTACTTAACTCATGAGGCAGTGAATCTTGATACTTAAAGAGGCATTCGGCTCTGAGCACGGGACTTTATTATTATTCAAAAGGCGACTGCATGTCTTGATAAAGTGACTTGTTTATAGTTATGCCATAAAATTTCTATGCTTGGCCAGAAGCACTGATGAGCCTAGCAATCTGGATATACATACCTACAGATGTTGATTTACATGGACATGCTTATCTGCTCTTGTGGTACACTAACCTGTATTATTTTTTGATGATATTGGCCAGCGTATTTGTTGTTTTTAGAGACAGTAGTCTTTTTGGCTACTGTGCGTGTATGTGCATATCCACTCATATAATTAAATGTGTATCTCCTTCTAAACACGGAGCAGCTGCCACTGCACTGGCTAAGAGACATGCAGATGGGTTATTTCCACTGGAAGACTTCAACATAGAACTTGAAGATCAGAGTGGAAAGAAAGTAAATATGGGATCTGAAACTGATCAGAGGTTTGGCAGTAGACTAATTTGTTTTTAAGAAATCCTTTCTCAAGCAGTCTTTTCTCACAATCTGCTGTTTAGCTGCTATTGTTTTAAATTGGCATCTAAAAAACCTTTTGGGTTTTCTCCAGGGCTGTGATGATGGGCTTGATGCTTCACTCAAATGCAAAGCAATTTATAAGGAGGCAAAACTATGAAGATGCATTGGAAGTTCTTGCTATGGGTGAGGTCCGTTACTGGTGCTCTGTGGTTACTTATGATAATCTAAGCACTTTTGGCCTTATCCAATACCGAGCTTCAATGTTTCTTAATCTGTAACATGCATAATGTGGGAATTGAGATATATTGTGAGGGATGTCATTTTGCAGAAGAGTTTACCAACTGTTCAGATCAATAGTTGGTTGCATATACTAAAAAAAAGTGGTGCCACCTTGTCCTTTCCCATTAGAATGCCATAACTTGCTACTAAATTGATGTGATGCCCTGTTGCAATTGAGTTTAAAAATCGGAATATATTACACGATGCTAACCAAGGTTTCAGAAACAAGGACAACTCTTAAACGAGGAATGTCAATCATAACTAAAATCGTTCCTCATCTAAAATGTAATATTGTGAAAGTAGGCTTGTTTGATCAATGTGTCGGAATATTACTCATTATTAGTTATATGTGCACCAGATGGTCTATTATGCTAGATATATAGGTGAAGGACCATTTCTTACTTGGTATGTACTTTGGGACGAGGTAATACTATACATGATATACTTTTCACAAGAAAATCTGATGAATAGCTCCACACCAAAATATTTTGAACCTTAATTTACAATTTCGAGCGGTAAATTTGCCATAAGAAGGATTTGTGATTCAAATTGTGGATCAGAATGATCAGTGTATTCTGCCAGTGATGTTGTTAAATAATATAGTAACAACGCAACGTATTTCTGAGTTAGCCGGTGCATTAGTCTGACTATAAAAGATTTTTTCTTAGATTTATGACACATTATACTATCACAAAAGTATAGAATGTATCCATTGTAATAGATGACCCAAATCCGGGCCCAAAAGCATACACCGATATGATTTAGCACACGATTATGCCTATAAAGGCAGCGCCACTATTATTTTTCAATACAAATTAATTATATATCAGAATGACTAAGCATACCTACCATGTGCTGCATGCTAGATCAACTGGGAATAATTGCCTGGACATTCTCCTTTGCATGTCTTGCCTGCATTTGGATCTCAAGCATCACTTTTTATTAATATATATTGTCATGAACAATGTTCTTATAACAGAATGAATGTCCTCAAAACTGCTTGTCAAAGCTGCATTTTTTGTATGTTCGTAGAAACCACCATAAAGCGTTGAAGTAATTTCTTACTACGAAAAAGGAGTCCGGCTTCTTTTTTCTCTTGATCGTGAGTATAGGCTCATGATTATCTGATAGTTGTTTCTATTACTTTGATTGACATACCACCTGTTACTTTTTTCTACCAATTTGTAAAAATGGCAGCAGTGCCGACCTTCTCGTATGAATGGAATGTTTACAATAGAGTTCATACATTTGCACCAATCTAGGCCTCGATCCGGGTTGGTTCTTGCTCGCATTTTGGCCTAGACATCAAGACAACGAATTTGGTCTCTTTCATACCGAGCAGGGCATGCCTCAGTGCAGTACTTCTTTTTCCAAGCTAGAGCTAAGCTCCTAGCAAATTGTTAGAACATCATTCCACAAAGACAGGAACGACGAAAGTAGTCATAAAAATGCAAGTTTGACCGTGAATTTAACCATCTCAAGAGACACTTGAGAACAAGTAAACCTTCATAAAAGTTAGACGGAAATCGATGTCCTAACCAAATTACGGATTGGCCATGAGCCTAAGACTTTGAAGAACATTCAATTGTTTGTGCTATATTGTCAAGCAAGAGGAGCTTTATGTCTTGAACAGTTTGCAAATAGACCAAGTGATATATGGAGACGAAAACTTAGGAAAGCAAATTTGTTACCGCAGAAACAAAAAAAAGATGAGACAGCTGTGTTTTTCTTGTGTTGTTTGTTATCGTTAGTAGTATGATCACCTAACCAAATAGAGATGAGCAAGCAATTAAGTAAAAATACCTTTTCGAAAGAGGGAAGGATCATGCCATGTATATTGTCTTCAAGGAAAGTAGAACAAGACCTTATTCAATTGTGAAGGTAAGAACTTACACTAACTTGATAGATCCCACATTGAGGCCAATGTTGATCAACGACAATAACAAACAACAGGAAAAAACCCAATCCTGCCATTACTTGGAAATGTAGAGCGAGAGAACCTAAAATGTTTGGCCTCTAGACAATTTTCGAAAACCATCTTGCACAAAATAGTAGCATGTGATGAACAAGCTCTGACATGTGGTGATAACCAATTCCACATAGTGAAACCATCCATGTCGCCATTGGGGGTTGATGAACAGAACAACCGGAATTACCAGTCCAACCATCATGTATGACACTCCGAAGCTGATATAGAATGTCTCTTTGTCTATGAAACCATCTTCTTTAGTTGTCGCGCATGATTTTGTTGTTGAGCAATTAACGTCAATGGTTGTCGAGCACTTCTTACTCAATGGCAGTCCACACAGAAGATGGTTTCCATAGTAACTGCTTTCATCGAATGCCCCATATTGATTTTTGTTTGGTATGGCTCCTGACAAGTTGTTGTAAGACACATTGAAGACTTCCAAGGAATTTAACTGAGTAAGCTCTTCAGGGATAGAACCAATCAAGTTGTTGTAGGAAAGGTCAATGCTCTCTATCTTTGTGAGGCGTGACAATGACATTGGTATACGTCCGGTAAGCTTGTTATGTGATAGGTTCAGCACAAGCATTTCTTGTAAGATTGCTATCTCCGATGGGATCTCGCCACTGAATTGGTTGCAAGAAAGAACTAGTCCCACCATTTTAAGAAGTGTGTAGCCTTTATAAGAATCAAACCTTCTTTTTGTTGTGAACCCAACAGTATGTGGAGCTTCAAATTCTACTATAATTTCTTTATAGAAAAGCTCAGTATGGCTTTTAATTGTCCTCACATAAGACCAAGGTGACCATCCTGTATATAGATCTCCCATGTTCGATGTTGAAGTTACCTTATTGGTGTAATCTTCGGATAAATTCATGGGTCCCAAGCAATTAGGTAATGGACCAAACAAATTGTTTTCAGAAAGATCGATCATGCTTAAGCTTTTCAATTTGCACAATTGCTCGGGAAATGTTCCATAGAAGCTATTACCTTTCAGTGAAAGAATGCTCAATTGAGAGAGGTTACCTAGCCAATAGGGTATGCTTCCGGAGAACTCATTTTCACTCAGATCCAAGGTCACCAAAAGGGAGCTGTTAGAGAGCGCATGCACGAGTGTACCATTCAATTTGTTCCCATTCAGATGGATGTGATGCACCCTCTGTGAGATAAAAAATGATGGTAATGGACCAGAGAAATTGTTGTGAGACAAATCCAAATACTCAAGCCCACCAAGATTGCAGAGTTCTTGAGGGATGAGGCCATCCAAATGATTTTTGGACAAGTCAAGGGCCACAAGCGATGACATGTTTGCAATCAATCTGGGAAGCTTGCCGATGAAAATGTTGTTGCTAACATCCAATACTCGCAAATCAAAGGGTGATGAAAGAAAAGAGAGACTTCCAGTGAACAAGTTGTGGTCTAACCGCAGAAATGACGACATTGGGTTCATGGTGTGGTTGGAAAGTCCAATTTCTCCTTGCAATTTGTTATATGCTACGTTGAGGTAAAGAAATGGACTATCTAGTAACTGGATAGGTAGTCCCCCTGAGAAATTGTTGCTAGACAGGTCTAAGACATCTAGGAATTTTACACTACCCAATTCAGATGGAATATTCCCTTCCAATCTGTTGGCTGATAGATTAAGGTGGTACAGATTTGGGACATTTGCGCAAAATTCGGTAGTGAGCTCTCCTCTCATGTTGTTGTTGGATATGTCCATGGTCGAAAGATTAAAAAGGGTCATTGATGGAACCTTAAATGTCATAAATAAGTTATTTGCCATAAAAAGCTCTTCCAACTTGGTGTTGTTTTCCAACAACCAAGCTGGAAAGGGACCTGGAATGTCATTCGAGGAGAGATCCAAAATTCTCAGGTCATATTGATGCTTGAGAAAGCCCAAAGAAGTCAATTCGAATCCTCTTGATGGACTATTTGACATACTTAAAACCTTCAACTGGAACCTTGGGATCAAAGATGCAACTTTGGTATCAATTGTTAGTTTGGTGTCATCAAGAATTAGCACCTTAAGTCTTGAATGGTTTGCAAGTGGGCCAAGTGATGAGGTGATATCAAAATGCTTACCCGAAATGGAAAGAAATTCGAGAGATGTAAGACTAGTGAGGGGAGATGACACGTTACTATCTGTAAATTCATTGTCTTCAAGATTCAGAATCCGAATAGAGGACATGTTTCGCCAACATGTAGGAAGCCCGCCAGTAATTCCGTTAAAGCTAAGATCCAACTCTTCTAGTTTTACAAGGTTACACAAGCCTGTTATTGATATCACAAGTCAATTCAACTATAATGAGATATATCGGTACATGCAAAGAGGACTTTCAAGTACATCAAGGATCCATTTCATGTCCAGCTTTTACAGTGAGAGATCAGAAATTACCATGATCTGATAGGTTGCCACTTAGACCGGTGTTGGATGAGGACAACAATCTAAGAGATGTCGACGGACCAAGGCTGGAAAGGATTCCTATGCTTGTGTTCAATGGAGATTCATCCAAGATGAGTTGTTCCAACTTACTGAAGTTATGGAAATCTTCCCACATATCAAAAGATTATTGAACATCAGATTTCCTTACACAAGCATAATCAAGAAATGGTATAAAGATATCATGAGTGAATGGAACTTCTTTAATAAAAACTTATGCTCCATTCGTTTTTGCGGAAAATATGACTTTTCTAGAAAATGTCTTTTGAGAAGTCATTTATAGGAAAATGACAATATTTAGTGCTTGACTCGAAACCTGAAAATGAATTAGAAAATATTTTTCACCGTTTAGTATGAAAAGTCTAATTTGATTTTGATCTGTGCGCTCGTTTCAATTTTTTTATTTTATTTTAAAAGTAGTTTTTTTAATTATTATTTTTTTTTTTTTTTTCCTTCTTGTTTGTCCGATCACCAGTCACAAGTGAGGTCAAGATTGCTCGAGGTTGATGAGCTCGAACATCGTCAAATCGACGAGGTCTCGACCTTTGGTGAGCTTGTTCCTCGCCCGTAGTTGGTTGTCGCCGTCGTCGTAGCCAACAATCAACCGAGGAAGAAGGAAAAAAAGAAAGAAAGAAAGAAAGAAATTAAAAAATAAAAATTGATTTAAAAAAATAGAAAAACAATAAAATAACTAAAAAGAGTGTTGGAAAAAGTATTAGAATACATAAAATAATAATAATAATCGGAAATACATTACAAAAGATTAGAAAATAAAATGAAATGTCTGAGGCGTGCAAACACTGTCTTTAAGGATAATTCTGCCCCTCGGAGTACGAAACTTTGTGCGTAAGGCTTCGGCGGCTATCCTCCCAAGATACAACATACATTCTTCTATACTCCGCACTGAATATTAGAAGGAAACATAACAACTTTTGTGTATAACCAAGCAAAAGAAAAGGAAATATGTGAGAACATATTGTATCTACTATGATTGTGGTTTGAAGTTTAATTTATATTTAAACAAGGAAAAGAGAGAGCCGTTAGGAGATCATCATAAATCAATTGGTAATTAAAAAGGTGATCGTTATAAAATAATGAAGAGTTTATGAAGTAATAAATCAAAAGTTATAAAGCCGTTGGATGACCGTTATACAACCATTAAAAAGCCGTTATATGACCGTTGAAAAAGCCGTTACAAAAATGATGACTTTCATGACGATCATAATTTCTAATAAATATTTCAAAACTGCTAAAATATCCAACAAAGAGTGCACAGAGGAAAACAAGTCTAGGTGAAAGAAAGAGAATGGAAAATGATTTCCTCATTATCCCAACTTTTGAAAATTCCTTTACTTATATATTTTCCATGACTCGAACGCTGGAAAATCTGAAAAACATTTTCTTGAAAGTTGTTTTCCGTGAAACGAATGGAGCGTTATTGTGAATATACATTCACTAATGAGTTTGCCTAACCTTGAGTAGTAAGTGTTCCTTCTACTGTATTATACTGGAGAGAAAGGATCCTCAGAGATGACAGTGCCCCTAGTGCTCGCACGACGGTCCCCACATGCTTCAAGTGGGCACCATCTAGGTGGAGGTTCTCTAAGTGACTCAAGTTTTTGATGCCTAGCAATAAAATCCCAAGTAATTAACTTGCTTGGCAGTTAAGTTGTGAAAGCACCCACACCGATGCCTCGGGTTAGATATCTGTTCAACCATCAACATTTGTATACAAAAAGAGAAGAGGATTGCAATATATGACTTCTATATTCGTAATATGAAGCACATGTAAAGTTATGAAAGAGCATGCATGAATCGCAGTCTAGTCAATTTAATTTATGAATAAAAACGAGGATTTTGCATAAAAATTGAAACAGTACCTTCAACACTAGCCATTGCATCAACTGCATTATAACTTATGTCCAGCTCCTTTAAATTACTGAGATTACCTAATTTGTCCACAAATATTGCTAACTCAAGTGAAGGATGACGATTTTGTACGGAATTATGAATAGAGAATAAGCTGGAGAAACTATCATTCACATGTAAAGTCCTATTCAAATGTTGTTTGGAGAATAGACACCCGAGAGTCGAAATTGTACCGCGAACGAGTAGAATAGAATTATCCAAAGTAAGTAATGAAAGCACCCACACGGATGCCTCATGATAGGAATCCTTTGAATCAACAACATTTCTATATGGAAATAGAAGGGGCTTGCAATAAATGACTTCTATATTCATTATGTGAAGCCCATGTAAAGGTATTAAAGAGTCCACACAACTCGTAGGCAAGTTAGTTTAATATATGAATAAAAACGAGGCTCCTTCCTACAAACTGAAATAGTACCTTCAACAGTAGCCACTGCATCGATAGCATTATCACTTATGTCCAGCTCCATCAAATTACTAAAACCACCTAATTTGTCCACAAATAGTGTTAACTCAAGTCAAGGATTGCGATTTTGTACTGAATTATGAGCAGAGAACAAGCCGGAGAAATTTACCATTCACGTGTAAAGTCCCGCTCAAATTACTGCCATTGAGGAACAGATGTCGGAGAGATGGAATTGTATCGAGAATGGATAAAATAGACTTATCCAAAGAGTTGCCACTCAAATCAAGCACCTCTAGTTTGCTCAGCCTTGAAGATAGTAGGTTTGGTTCTGTAAACAAACAACGAAAAGCATAAAAATCTGCAGAAATCTATTCAAGTACGCGCGTAAATAGGTATTGCCATTTTGAGGGGAAATATGTTGTAGGGTGGCGATTTCGTTCTGAATTGTGAGAAGAGAATAAGCCGGAGAAATTTACCATTCACATGTAAAGTCCCGCTCAAATTGTTGTCACTAAGGAACAGACGCCGGGGAGATGGAATTGTACCGAGAATGGATAGAATAGAATTATCCAAAGAGTTACCACTCAAGTCAAGTTCCTCTAGTTTGCTTAGCCTTGAAGATAGCATATTTGGTTTTGCAAACAATCAATGAAAAGCAGTAAAATTCGCGGAAATCTATTCAAGTACACGCGTAAACCGATATTGCCATTTCGAGGGGAAATATGGCGTATACTTGTGGATTACTAATAACGTGGACATAATCATCTATAATGCAGGAAGTGAGTAAGGACCCAGACATGGTTAAGTTTTGAGCTCATTAGATAATGAGTATCTCTTCTTTTATAGGAAATGAATGAACAGCGAATTTATACCTTCTGGTGCAATCCACCCTCCTAAATAGTTGCTGGACAAGTCAAGGCTCTTGAGTTCTTCAAAGGGAAGAAGTAGAGAAGCGTTTAGGTACCAAGTTTTGAAGCCGAAACGGTAATATCTCGAATCGGAGAGCATTAGATGAGTGACTCGTCCTGTGGTGGGATTGCACTCAACACCTTCCCAGCTGCAACAATTGAAGTATGATCCCCCGGCGTTCGCCCTATATGTCAGGTCCAATGTGGCATTAAGCGTTAAGAGTGCAACCCTTTCTTGCTCCTGACACCCATGAGAGCCAAATAAACATGTGATACCCCAAATCACCACAAGCGCCCACAATGCTTTCTTTTTCATGACTACAGATTCGAGTGACTGAATTATATATGTATCACACTCTTGAGTTAACTTCTTCTTTGCAAGTTAGAGCAATTTTATAGGAGTTCAGCAATGCCTGTGCTTGAGTGTAGAAGTTTTGGTCATGGCCAAAGTCTTGGTCATCTTTAGTGATGAATGAACGTCAGCTTCTTATGGTGACAAGGTTAATTAGCGTGTGGGGGCGGGGTATGTAACTTTCGCAATGACCAGATTTCACTGGTGGGGAATTTTCCGAATGTCTCTATTGGCATTACTTGTTCCACACGTTAAGTTTAGTCTAACCTAGTCACCTTTTGTCATTTATATGACTAATTCAATCTCTATCCAATGAAAAGCACAAGCCTTGTGATTTACTTGGTTCCTAGCTGGAACGCAAGATCAAAATATTGAAAATAACTACTCTATAGCTTTTACACATTTCGCACTAGAGAAAAAGCATAACATATTGCCTTTCGAATTCACAAAAAGCAGCTAGTTTAACTTAATGAGTACCCATTCAACATTATAAAATTGCTCCCTTTTCCCTTTGCAAGGGTGATAGTGGATTATCCCTAGGAGTCCGTATGTACAAGTGAAAAACTGCACTAGAAAACGTTTGGAAATTGGATGGTTCAAAACATGGAAGATCTGTTAATCTACTTTGCATTGGAGCTTTTAGGAGAAAGTGATCTTGACTGGAGGCATTTCAAAAGTAGACATGTTGCAAAATTAACGCGAAAATTGAGAAGATCTTGCTATTAAATCAATGCAAGAACATTTAAGAAATAAACGGGGAATGACAAAGATATCAAATATTTACGAGATTTGATCTGAGTGTTGGTATTTATCCCTAAAGAGAGCCAGCAATCAATAATTCACTATAATTTGAGAATTAGAACTACAATCGCTCATACACTCGAATGTCTTCCACACCTAGATTAAGACCAAATCCAAATATGTTTATAAATAAACAACTTAATTGCATGTAAAGCTCATAGGGCAAATCACCGAGTGTTTAAGCCCATAACAAAACCCTTCGCACAACTAATTCAAGAACGTTCATATGTTCTTTCTTTTACTCTTCGTGCGGTGACCCAATTTCTAATGGAATTCCACTATTAGGCTTCTCGAGGAAAGGAAACCCAAACAAGCAAAACCTTGCTTTTAATTTATTTCCTTTTCTCTAACCACTTCCTAGCCCCACACGCTCTCTTTTGTATGACCAAGAAGAAAATTCCAAGTAGGCAACTAAAGTCCACTGGAAATTTGACCACGAAAGTTCATTGTATTCACTATTAGGCCCTTGGCGGCTGTCCACAGAAGAATTTCTCCATCAATGTTTAATACGCCGCAGTCTACACGTCCAAACCTCCCAAATTGAACTTATATCTTTTTCTTACCCAAGCGTCTAAGCAATATCCTCTCAAATCTTTTACATTGCTAAGTCTGGATGTAATTGTGGATATGTCCAATCAAATAAAAGAAACTCTCCAATATATACGCCATTCAAAGAAAGATTTTTTGGATTTCTTTCTTACCCAATCAAGTTAGATTGCATAATGGATCAAAATCGAGACATATTTTAATAATTCTCTACCTTGCCTTGACATTTATAACTAAGTCATAATATTCATCATCCATGTCAGTTCTCCTAATGCCTCGATGGACGTTCACTTTCTATAGATGACAACTACGCTCAAGTAAAGCTTAAGTTTCGTAAAAGGAACATGTTTGGTCATCATGTCTGACGAGAGGCATTTCAAAAGTAGATATGTTGCAAAATTAACGTGAAAATTGAGAAGATCTTCCCATTAAATCAATGCAAGAACATTGAAGAAATAAATGGGGAATGACAAAGATACCAAATATTTACGAGATTTGATCCGAGTGTTGGTATTTATCCCCTGAGAGAGCCAGCAACCAATAATTCACTATAATTTGAGAATTAGAACTACAATCGTTCACATACTCGAGTGTTTTCCCACATTTAGATTATGACCAAATCCAAATATGTTTAAAAATAAACAACTTAATTGCATGTAAAGCTCATAAGGCAAATCACTGAGTGTTTAAGCCCATAGCAAAACCCTTGGCACAACTAATTCAAGAACGTTCTTATGTTCTTTCCTTTACTCTTCGTGCGGTGACCCAATTTCTAATGGAATTCCACTATTAGGCTTCTCAAGGAAAGGAAACCCAAAAAAGCAAAACCTTGCTTTTAATTTATTTCCTTTTCTCTAACTGCTTCCTAGCCCCACGTGCTCTCTTTTGTATGACCAAGAAGAAAATTCCAAGTAGGCAACTAAAGTCCACAGGAAATTTGACCGCGAAAGTTCATTGTATTAACTACTGGGCCCTTGGTGGTTGTCCACAGAAAAATTTCCCCGTCAATGTTTAATGCGCCGGGGTCTACACATTTAAACTTATATCATTTTCTTACCCAAGCGTCCAAGCAATATCCTCTCGAATCTTTTACATTGCAAAGTCTGGATGTAATCGTGGATACGTCCAATCAAATAAAAGAAACTCTCCAATATATACGCCATCCAAAGAAAGATTTGTTGGATTTCTTTCTTGCTCAATCAGGTTAGATTGCATAACGGATCAAAATCGAGACATATTTTAATAATTCTCTACCTTGCCTTGACGTTTATAACTAAGTCATAATGTTCATCATCCATGTCAATTCTCCCAACACCTCGATAGACATTCACTCTCTATAAATGACAACTGCACTCAAGTAAAGCTTAAGTTTCGTCAAAGGAACATATTTGGTCATCATGTCTGACGAGAGGCATTTCAAAAGTAGACATGTTGCAAAATTAACGCGAAAATTGAGAAGATCTTCCCATTAAATCAATACAAGAACATTGAAGAAATAAACGGGGAATGACAAAGATACCAAATATTTACGAGATTTGATCCGAGTGTCGGCATTTATCCCCAGAGAGAGCTAGTAACCAATAATTCACTATAATTTGAGAATTAGAACTACAATCGTTAACACACTCGAGTGTTTCCCACATTTAGATTAAGACCAAATCCAAATAACTTTATAAATAAAAAACTTAATTGCATGCAAAGCTCATAGAAGCCCATAGCAAAACCCTTCACACAGCTAATTCAAGAACATTCGTATGTTCTTTCTTTTACTTTTCGTGTGGTGGCCCAATTTCTAATGGAATTCCACTATTAGGCTTCTCGATGAAAGGAAACCCAAAAAAGAAAAACCTTGGTTTTAATTTATTTTCTTTTCTTTGACCACTTCCTTACCCCACACGCTCTCTTTTGTATGACCAAAAAGAAAATTCCAAGGAGGTAATTAAAGCCCATAGGAAATTTGACCGTGAGAGTTCATTGTATTCACTATTGGGGCCCTTGGCTGCTGTCCATAGAAAAATTTCTCCGTCAATGTTTAATGCACCGGAGTCTACACGCCCAACCCTCCCAAATTGAACTTATATCTTTTTCTTACGCAAGTGTCCAAGCAATATCCTCTCAAATCTTTTACATTGCAAAGTCTGGATGTAATCGTGAATACGTCTAACCAAATAAAAGAAACTTTCTAATATATACACCATTCAAAGAAAGATTTTTTGGATTTCTTTCTTACCCAATCAGGTTAGATTGCATAACGGCTCAAAATCGAGACATATTTTAACAATTCTCTACCTTGCCTTGACGTTTATAACTAAGTCATAATGTTCATCATCCATGTGAATTCTCCCAACGCCTCGATGGACGTTCAGGGCGCATTTGGTAACGATTCTGTTCTCGAGAGTAAATTCGATCGTAACCGATTCTTTTTTATTCTGCTCCTAGGGAACCGATTCTAAGCATTTTAAGCCGTTTGCTAACCGTCCAAAATTTCTGATTCGGAATAGAATTGCGTTTGGTACCGTGCTCATTAATTCTGTTCCAAATCAATTTCTTTAATTTTTAAATAATTTTTTTACTTTTTCCTTTTTTTCATTTTTTTTCATTTTTTTCATTTTTTTCCTTTTTCTTTTCTTTTTCTCATCTTCTTCTTCTTCTTGTGGCCGGTCGCCGGCCTCGCCGGCCGAGCCTCGCCGGCGGTTGGGCGAGGCTCGCCTAGCCCCACCGAGGCTCGGCCTCGCCTGGGGCTAGGCGAGGCTTGCGGTGCCACCGGGCCGGGCTGGGCGTCGCGAGGCTTGCCGGCCCGCCCAACCCCGGCGAGCTTGCCGGACCCGGCGGCGGCGGGCGGCGGCGGGCGGCGGGACGGCGGACGGCGGCCGGCGACGGCGGAAGTGGCGGGCGGTGGTGGACGGCGGTCGCGAGAGGGCCAAAGGAAGAAGAAAATTTCTTGATTTTGATTCTCAAATTCGTTAGGAACAAGAATCAACTTTTTTTTTTTGTTCTTGATTCTATTCCCAACTGCTCCCGGAACAAAAATTTTGCCAAACGCAATTCTAGGCTTTGTTCCCGGAACAAAAATTTTACCAAACGCGATTCTAGGCCCAAACCGATTCCGGAACAAAGAATCAGAATTTGGCCCTGTTTGGATGGTTACCAAACAAGGCCTCACTCTCTCCAGATGACAACTGCGCTCAAGTAAAGCTTAAGTTTCGTCAAAGGAACATGTTTAGTTATCATGTCTGGCGAGTTCTCTACATTGGCTTGATATTTGTAATGTATTTATATGTAAACGGGATTAACTGAGTCGATTTAACCTCTGAAGTTGCTAGGACCCCAATCTTTCTTTGACTAAGATTGGGACACTCGACATTAATTAAATAAGTGAGATAAGAGAATGACCACTGAGTTAGGAAGACGGATTGCACACAAATTTGCTTTCCTAGATGCTCATTCCTTCTTGGTGGAGATCCCATACCGATATAATTGGACAACTTTACTTGTAGCTTTATGCTCGAGTTTGTCATGTATGCAGCCCGAAGAGGTCCTTGCAACAATCCTCGCTCTACGTTTAGAAGATAGCACATCATGATGCGAAATCATAAGAACTATTGAGTTCGCATGACAACATATTACACTTCAATTTGTTTTGCTCTCCAGTTCTCATTAGGCTCACATAACCCAAACATGCAGTGGAAGATTCGGTGTGGAAGAGAGAGCTTTGTGTGGAGAAGGTGAATGTGGGACTGTAGTATTCTAGTTGGAAGTTTGTTATCGTGGTTGTAGTAACCATCCTCACTTTAGCAAATTCCATTTCAAGTTGCATTTGACGTTAGTTATGATGTTAATTATCATTACAGATCTGTCATTTTTTCCCCAACTTTGCCCCTCCCGACTCACCATTCAAAACCCACCACAAAACCCACTTTTTCAAGATACTTACCCAAACCCAAGGGTACGACTTGAAACTCCCGGCACCATCTATACTTGTTGCGTCACCAAGCCACCACCCTACCGCCTCAACTATCTCCCTCTCTCCTGTCCGTCGCTACCCAAATTCTGTTGTTGAACTCGACGCCAAATCTAGTGGCCATATGGCGAGCTCGCCAAATCGCATGACTTTCGAGCTTGAAGGCCACAGGCATTAATGTTGCCTTTGAACTTGCGGCCATGGCCTTGAGTGCGACTTTCGAGCTCTAGTGGCCATGGAAAGAGAAGCCAACACTGGTGTGGCGGAAGGTAGAGAGAGAGATAAAAAAAAAAAAAATTGGGGTGGAGGGGTAGTTTATAAATGCAAATTGTGTATTTCCAAAAGCGGGGATGGTTTTTCAAAAGTTCTCTAGTTTCTTATTTGAAAAAAAAATCACAAAAAAGTTTAAGCGATGTCCACTTTGATACAATTAACTCCAAGCGTTTTTTTGACACAAAAAACCCCGAACTTATACCCGCGTGGCATGTTTATCTCAAATTTTTCCGTGACATAAAAAACCTCAACTCATTATCGTGCAACGCGTTTACCACAAACTATATATATATGATACTAAAAACCCCAAATTTGTATTAAGGTAAATGGATATAAATTTAAGGTACATGTGTCACATATATACAAATTTGTCACATATATACAAATTTGAGATGTTTTGTGTCATAACAAAAAGTCTAGGGTAAATATGTTACGGTTGACATAATTTAGAGTTTTTTTGTGTGGCATTCTTCCACTTTTTTCTCCTCTTATGAGAAAGAAAAAAAGGCATGATACCTTACTTGTATGCTATCTAATATAATAATTCTCTTTTGCATATTAAATTTACTTCTTCATATTTGATACGATCAATAAGGTTGACGTTGTATGATCCGTAGGTTTCTCACAATTCCTCCTCGAGAGAGCGAGGATCCATAAAGAGAATTCTCAAAAGAAAAAAAAAAATCTAAGTACTCTCACAAAGTAAAGAAAATTCATGTAAGACATCAAAGACTCTAAAAATAATTAAAATTCGATATGGGAGGTTATTCCCTACAACCCAAGCGCTCGGCCACATGGCCTGGCCAGGCTTGGTTGGGAGCCCTATTAATGACTAGAAGCCATTTTCATACATTTGCACCAATAATCCGGGCCTCAATCCGGGTTGGTTCTTGCTTGAATTTGGCCAAGACATCAAAACAACAAATCACTAGAATAAAAAAGATACCATCGACTTCTCAGATTAAGAAAAACCTATTACTAGAGAATCCATTGGATTACGGGTCGCCCGAGCCAACACCATTCCCACCACGTAAAAGGAAGGAAACCAGAAGGGCGACCCAAGGGCATCAAAACGGGCCCGATCACGAACGTGACCGGTCCGACGAGCAATGGAGCCAGAGAGATCCCCACGAAGAGCGACGCGAGAGCGGCGGGAGGGACCTGCGCCGTCGACGCGATGGCGAGACGCGGCCGCCTCGAAGTGGAGGCGACGATCGGGAGCGCAGACAGGGGAGGAGGGGAACTCCATGATGTGAGCCGTCCGGCCGATTACCATCGCCGGTTGTTCCGCATCATCTCTCGCCATTCTCAGACGCAGAAGATGAAGAGTGGCGATCGGCGATTGTAATCGGCGGGTCCATTCTGCGTTCAAAGTCCGCACCGCCGGAGCTTAATTTCTCCAGATCTGATACACTTTCTCTAAAGCTAATTTCCCGGAGCTCGATACTACATATATCGCTTTATTAAGCATAGTGGAGCATGGTGAGCTGTAGTTGTGAAATAATTAAAACCTATTTATGGGGTTTAGGTAAAGTGAAGCCATCGGTCGAGCCGAATGCTTCGTTGATCGCGTGATTAATCGCAGTTAAAAGCATGATGACTTCGAGCACAAAAATGATTAAGCTTATTGGTGCTGTTGTTTTGTGGAATTACTGGAAAGCTGGTTAGATCAGCCTCAAGTGATGCTTTTGAGTCAAGCGTGACTAGTTTAGATGACTTGTGCGGTTTTGGTAGGTAAGGGTGACGGTGAAGATGTCTCAAAGCATGATCCGCAAATTGCTGGGGACTGTCAAGGACCACACAAGCATTGGCCTCGCGAAGGTCGCGGGCAACATGGCGCAAGAGGCCAAAGTAAATATCGTGAAAGCCACGATTGACGATGATGATCCTGTGGATGAGAAATTCATTCGTCGGACCCTGAATTTGGCTTCATACTCGCGTGGATATGTTCTTGCGTGTGTTTCTGCGCTTTCGAAGCGACTGAGCAAGACCCACGAGTACGTTGTGGATCTCAAATCCCTAGTGGTCATCCATCGTTTGTTGAATGATGGAGACCCAATTTTTCGCGAGGAGATAACGTATGCGACCGGGCATGGTGCTAGGTTGTTGAATTTGTCTGATTTTAGAGATGAGGCTCACTCGAGTTCATGGGACCACTTGGCTTTTGCGCGGACTTATGCTATGTATTTTGGTCAGCAACTCGAGTTGATTCTGTTTGATAGAAAGAGCGGCAGCGGTGGTCCTAGTGGAAGTGCTAATGGTGGTGGTAGTGTTCACAATGAGGATAGGTATGGGAATTGAGATGATTTTCGGTCCCCACCCCGCGAATGATTGTGATTATGGTGATTACGGAGGAGAATATGGTAATTTTGGGGGGATGAGAAGGTCGAGGTCATGTGGGGATATGAGCGATGGTGTGGCTGTGAAAGAAGGGAAAGAAGATAGGAGGGTAGTGACTCCACCGAGGGAAATGAAGCAAGAAAGGATTTTTGGCAAAATGGGCCACTTGCAAAGGCTATTAGACCGGTTCTTGGTGTGTAGGCCCACTTGTCTGGCAAAGAATGGCAACTTGATCTTGGTTGCATTGTACACTATTGTGAAAGAGAGTTTTCAGATATATGCTGATATCTGTGAGGTTTTGGTTGTTTTGCTTGATAAGTTTTTAGACATGGAGTACTGGGATTGTGTCAACGCTTTCGATGTTTATGCTAGTGCTGCTAAGCAAATTGATGAGTTGATTGCATTCTACAACTGGTGTAAGGATACAAGGGTGGCAAGATCATCCGAATATCCTAAAGTGCAAAGGATTACCAGTAAGTTGTTGGAGACATTGGAGGAGTTTGTGAGGGATTTCCATTGCTATTGAAAATTGACCAAGTAAATTTTTGGATGCAAATTGTACTTTAACATCCATTGTGATGAACTCAATGGGGGAGAAATCTTCATAGGCACTTTTTAAAAAAGAGTATCAATTTCCAGTTTTTTCATTAGGTTATGATATTGCATCATTGCACACAAAATGCAAGATTACATCCTAATATTATCTAGTGATAACCTGAACATTATCCAGTGATAACCTGAACATAAAACTCATTCAACATAGAGACGCTCGTGGCAAATAAGGATGATCTAAAAAGATGACAATTTAGGTGTGTCCAATATTTTCTCCCAAGTGCATGGGTCACTTGAGCCGTATGATGTTCTTGGATAAGTTCGTTTTTCTTTTGCATGATTAATGCAATAATCGTTTCAAATTTCAGTAATTAATTTGTGATATGGTGCTTGTATAAGAGACAGCACACTTAACCATTCAAGGTCACAAAGAGCGCAGATTATACCACTCCTATAAAATCTTCCATCAACCAATACTTTCTTTTTTCCTATTTTTAAATGGATCAAGAACATCAAATGACTATGGATTTGATGCTAACATCCATACTACTGAGATTCTTGCCGGAAACTTTTACCACATAGCATAGCCATAAATGTTACCACAGAACACAAATAATAAATCCTCAAATCAAGTCACTGATTCCAACAGCACTGGGTCCAGAAAAAAGTTCATCTCTCACATATGGTATTGTTTTCCTCATAGTTAACTTCAATGGAGTGGGCCCTTTGCCGGCAAGTAATAGCAAACACTTAAACATTCAGAACTCTACAATAATTATTTGGTCCAACTAATGCGCACAGACCTGCTTTATCCTTAGAATGCACAGTGAAAACTCGTATCTTAACTTTGACAGCTTCACGCTTTTCCATGCATATGGCGGCATGGTAAGAGCCTGCTAATTTAGCAGAGTGTTAGCCAATTGCTACTGAAGCTATTAAGGTCGTCAATAGAATGCACAATTATCTTACCTGGAGCATATTGTAAAGTGACATGCAGACTCTAGAATTCCAAAAAATTTTGAAAGACAAAGATCTTCCAGTAAAAGAATTCCATCTCCCAAATTATCCCCCGTTCTGAAGAAGATTCAGTACCACAATCAAAATCAGCTTATTGAAAATTTACGAAGAGGTGCGCAGCGAGACACCCAACTTCTGCGAAAATCAAGCATATAATTCATCAACATTACACTCCCCGAGGAAAACTTTGATGCTTCTAGGTGATCCACAACTGCCCTCAGCAATCATTGCTCTGTTGTAGGCAGCAATGTGAGCGATGATCTTGTAGATCATTTAAATATGCATCCACAAGGCCATAGAAAAGGATTAGCTAAATTCAAAAGTTGTGGATTGCTAAATTGTGCCTAGGATTGGGCAGATTACCTCTTCAGGAGCATGGCAATGTTCAGCTACTTCTTCAAGAGTCAGAGGCTCGACAAGCTCCTTGTAAGTGAAAAATGCAACACCAAGGCAAAATTAACAAAGCTATCTGAATTTCAAGAAAATGAACCAGAAACCCATTTCTTAAGAGCTTATAGTTTCCATCTTAGTAGAGCTTGTTCTAGTAAGATATCTAGCCTCGTTGAGTAAAGCCAACACCCATTTCTGAAGAGCTAATACCTCTGTTGCTGCCTTTTTCCCAGCTTCGACACCTAAGAATTTCAATCGCACATGGGGCCAAGAAAAAAGACAGCCAGTTGGATGATTGATTGGGTTTCTTGACTCAACGAGAGGCCAGACATATTCTCAATAGCAATAAGCACAAAACATATAGCAATAATCTAATTTAAATAAGAATTATAAGGTAAACTATTTGTCAGGTTGATGATAGGCATTAATATTAACTAGTGAGGTGTATATCCCAACTGCTCGCTCATACAATGCTATAAGAGCCCCCACTGATTTAGGGTCACTTCTTTGACAGTGACTGTTATAAACTCACGACCATTGGCATACAGAGCAAACCCTATCCCCTATAGAAGTTCACCATATCTAAAAGAGATCAATTGTAGAAAACAACCGAGTGACTATAAGTAAATCACCCACTGAACTCATGTCTCCTTTCCGAGAGAAGTGTGAGATCTTAAACTTCAGAAACAATAAACATAGGAACTTCAGCTATTGCTAGAATCTTCTTAAAGGTAAATTTTAGTAGCACTTGTTGCAAACTAACCTGAAGCATTCCAAACAGATAGTCACTACAGGTAAAACCTGGTTCAAGCTCCCAATCATGACCAGGTGGTCTATCACAAAGCACTTCAATGAATGTTCGAAGAAGTTGTGCACACCTCTCTCAGATGTTTTATGTAGCTATATGGAAATTAGACAATAACGTACATCAGGAATAATCACGTCACTGGCATGTAAAAGTAGTAGTGCCATTACTTTATCAAAAATAACTTAGGTATGCTGATATGTGCTTCCTTTATTTCCATAAACAGTATGCCCTTGATTGAAATGTGAAATGAACAATTTGAGATTTAACATTTTGGAAACTAGAGATGGAGACGAAACTCCCTATTTTCACCCAAAAAATAAACACATACTCGATTGCCATCCGGGTCAAATTGCTGTAGATACTGACTGAATAACAGAAGGCTGTCTTTGTAAGGAAGAATTACCATGTCTTGACAGAAGCAATTTAAAAAGTACCAACGGCAATAAATTCTGGCATGGTGTTCATAAAGTAAATGACAATTCACATATGCACACAAACCTTGTTATATACTTTAAAAGTCAAGTAGACATCAACACAAGATTTAGTCTCTAATAGACTCAAACAGGCATGATAAAGTGCATACATGATGAGGTTTCATCTTAACCTTAACGCTACAAAACAAGCATGATTTCAGTCACCTATGAACATGCAAAAATCCAACGAAAAATCTCACATACAGAACATGCAATGATGAATATTTTTCGTTAAGAGTTTGAAACTCAATTAAGAACATGCGAAGTTGTGACAAAAATAGTAAAACAAACACGCAACATACAAGGTTTATTTTTCTGTAACACCCATTTACCTTAATGCATGCAATCGATGCATTAAACGATATCAAAACTTTGCAAATCATGCATCAATTGAACACATATAATATGCATTTCATCTTTCATGAAGGACTTGATGTTGAACAAGGTCAATTACATGTCCATTTCTTCTTAAATCCATTTCAGATCAAGATAGGGCAGATTGACCCTATCTCAAATCTGAGGGGTTTTGACCTAGCTAACATGTCCAAAAATTCCAAAACATTACAGGACATACTCAAGACAATAACAAACAACTTTCATGAAGACAAGTTTTTCCAGAAGTCAACACAGAAAGCAGCGCAAAAATAGAAAAAGTTGAAGTCAGAACTAAAACAGAACCAAAAACTGACCTAAACTACTGCAGAATCGCACATTTTCAGAGGTATTTTTCGAGGGCCAAACATCGCTCAATTGGGGCCTGCGACCTATTAATTCAAAGCTAGTGATGTGCATTTTAAAAGTCTAAGAGAACTCAAACTAAGATCAGGTCATTTCAGACCTCATTTTGGCCAAAACATCCGATCAGTCCAGTAGATACGAAAATGTAGATTCAAGCCTAAACAAGTTTAATCATCCAAGTTCATCAAGAACAATCAATCACGTTCAAGTTTGAGCAACTCATCAATGAGCATATGAACATAGCATATATCCCTAAGATTGAACCTTCGCCACGACCGGTTAATCCAGCCTCGCTTCACATGGTTCGAGATAAAGTACATTACCTTTTACGCGTTTTCGTTGATTGTAGACGTCGTCGATCGATCGAATCAAGCTCTTCGGAACGCACACGGATCTCCGGAATCACGATCAGATAGTCACAAACCACCAAGGGAACCGAATCGAGGTCGGTTGAACCGCTGGTTCGAAGCAAACGCCAGAATTGGTCCAAAGTTGGATCGGTCTTGATTCACCGGTAGAGATCGGCTGCCGGAGGAGATCCGGTAGCCAATCCGCCTATCCCTAACTACGGCGAGGTCAGGGACCTCTGGAGCTACTGATCGCCAGCGGTTGGAGGCTCCTGAGAGCACTGGCGGCCTTCGGTTTAGGCTGGAACAGAATCGGTCCTACTTGGACCGATTTTGGACTCTCCGAAGAGATCGGGCCACCGAAGGTATTCAGGTGGCTGATCTATTAGTTCCCAACCACAGCAAGGTCGGGAACAAACTCAGGGATAGATCGGCGGGGTCTGCTTCGCCGATCTCAGTTGCCGAACCGGCGGTCGAGCTGGTAAACTTGAAAACCGACTTGATCGTCGGTTCTTTGAACTGACCAGAACAAATCGGTTTAAGCCAATCAATCAGCCGCTGGAGATGGCGGTTTTCACCAAGGGACGAAGGAAGAGAATGAGAGGGACCGCCGGGGGCTAGGCGGCGTCCGGTGGGCCGCCGGCGTGAGGCCAACGAGCTAGAACTGACGTGCGACCAGTTTGGTTGGCAAGGAGAAAGGAGGAAATGGTGGGAAACAACAAAGAGACGAGAGAGAAACTTGAAAAGAGAGAAGAAATTTCATGCAAATGAGGCCTCCATTTTTAATGGAGGGAAAATGGGTAGATATACCCTCTCAAAATCAAGCAATTTTGACCGTCGATTCCATCCAACGATCGAATCGTAATCCAACAATCAAAATTCGATTTCGAGGTGTCGAGTAATCGATGTAGTGGGTTTAATTTGCAAAAACCTGAGTTAAAATTGAGAATTGCATCAAAATGTCCACTTAGGGTCAAATCGCAATTTTATGAGATTCGATGACTAATTTGCAAAATTTCTAGAAATTAAAGGTGCATAAGTGATATTGACATAATGAGGATCCCAGAATCAATTGCTAGAGGTCCAGAATCGACTGGCAAGCAGCCGAACCAACCAGAATCGCTGCTAATCAATCGTTTAGTCTAACCTTCACTTCTGTTCGGCAGTTCTTGACCTATTTGGTTCGACTTTGGCCATTTTGCTTGCTTGGGACTCTTGTGTGTTCAAAATTTATGCAATTTGGTCCCTAAAAAGAATATTTACCTTATTTGAGAGGAAATTGCCCCATTGTGATTCAATTAGACCAATCAAACTTTATGAATGCGATCTAGAGATCTTTATTGACTGAATCAAATGATTACATGAAGGCAATAGGTCAAAACCATAGATTCTTTGAATCGACCCTAAAGAGCTAAAATGATCAAATTTGTAATTCAATGGATAAAATTGTAAATTGATTGAAATTGAGTTAAATTAATATCACAATTGTCTTATCTAATTAATCACCCATGTGTACGATCACCTAATATGTTCAAATTAACCTCGAATTGGAGTGTTCGAGCTTATGTAAAAAAATGAATTTAGGTCTAATTATCAAAATTGGACCTAGATTTATTAAATTAAATTGTAACCTTCAATGGATCAATTCGAATTTTGCCAATTAAAGCCTAATTGCTTGACTTTCTTATACTTGAAATAGTAAAATTCTTCCATGCGAGAAATTCTGATGTAAATCTCCCCAAAATCAATTTCAAATTTGGAATTATCTTAAGAAAATGAGTGAAGAACAACAGTCCATTCACAATTCATAAAGAATCGATTTTGGCCTCCTAATTAGGGCTCAAAATAGCAATTTGTATTTTGATTGAGCAATTCGTGAAACAGAATGCATGAGCAGATTTAAAATAGTCCTTAAACCAAATGTTAAATAATGAACTATACCTAATTATGATTATAATAAAAGTAATGTGATTTTTGGCTGATTTAGAACCTAAAACCGAAAAATTCGAAAAACAAGGTTCTTAATTGATTTTTGCAAAATTTTCTACATCTAAGTCAAATTAGTATTATAAAAAGATGTATTTGAGAAATTTTTATTTTTTCAATTTTTTTGGTCAAAGATTTGACTAAAAGTCAACATTTTAGTTAACTTTTAATTTCACTTTTATCGCGGAGAAGTTGGAGTCATTTAATTTATGTGCCATTTGTTCAGTCTAGTGATCAACTTGCTAATGTGTTTACTAAATAATCAAAGGCTAAATCATTTCATATTATTTTAGTCAAGTTGGGCGTGAGTGATATCTATGCTCCAATTTGAGGGGAAGTGTTGAGAGTATTTGGGCAATGGAATATATTTGTCTATTTCCTTTATTATTTTATGTATGATGGTAATAAGGGAGATGTTGTAATTTTGGGCTCTTAGCTTTATTATGAATAGATAGCTTGGTTGGTGTCACATTGACCCAACCAAGCATTTCCCACAATTTTTTTAGGTCTCCTAGCATATTAGAATTCTAAAGATAGATCATTGGTAAGACATCATGAAACAAAGGAATAAGACTTAGAATAAGACTCAAGAAAATGGGGATGAACGCCCATCATACATCCAAAAGAGCCTGCAAATTTGTTATCAAGAACTAATTGCATATCCTCAAACTTCATTCCTTGTTCAAATCCTTTTGATCTAGCGGCATGAAGGGGCGAGAGAAGGGCAGAAAAATGATAGACTTAGGTATGACCAGAAGCTTTCCTCCTGCATATATTCTAGTGCGTCAGCGACACTGCAACCTGTTTGGATTAGCGTCAGATATAGCGCGAACAATCCTGCCACAGTCGAAATTCCGACTGTCCAGTTGCTGAAGTAGTAATGAACGAGGCGCCCTCTGAGTTTCGCGCGAGCGCTCATGAAGTAGACGTCAATGTCTTCGCACACCACTTTGTGCAGATACGACTCTTCTCCATCCCAGTCCACTTCTCTGCACAGCTTGTTCACCAGATTCGCCGCCTCTTCGTTACTTCCGAGGGAGTGGTGGACTATGCCTTTGTAATGGAGGATTTCCACACCGTCCGCTGAGTTCACGAGCCCGTCAAAGAAGAACAGATATGCCGTCGCGTCGGGTTTACATTTCTTGTGGCATTGCTCGAAAACCACCATGTTGCGGAACAAGGTGCCTACGTGATCGTCGATGTGGAGTGGCGGAATCTTCAGGAACCTTCCCTCGGATTGGACGTCAAATGCCCTGTCATTGGGTGATTTCTCAAGGACTACTCCTGCTTCCTTTAACACAGTTACAGATCGGATCATGTGCGGTTGCCTTTTCCGGTCCTGATCCTGTATCTCCGGGAGAATGCTGGATCGGAAAAGATCAAGAAAGTGACAGGCCCCATTCATCGCAGTGGCACCGGCAGCATTCGTATGGGAGTCCCTCTGCAGTAACGGATTGAAGAACTTCAAAGCGAGGTCCTGTAGGGGAAGAATCGAGTATTCACATTGAGAATTGTCATTGACAAATTTGAGTAATTTGTGTAGAACTATCATTGGGAGCTGGTTTTCAAGCTTGATTAAATCACGGCGCAGCGTTGGCAACATCCACCTTTGAAGAAGGGATGAAGAAGAACAGCCGCCCACCTGCCTCAGGAGCTGCAGGATGAAGCAGCCATCGATGGTCATCATCTCAGTGAACTCGTCTCTGCTCAACTTAACATCGTCTGCGTAACAACTCCTAGCCCTCGGCTCTAGTTTCTCCATTGCCGAAATCACTCTGTCATGTTCGTCTTCACCTTCTTGTCTTGACTTGAGAAAACTCTGGAAGAATTTCAGCTTTACCTCCTCCATTTCTTTCAAGTGTTGATCTCCACGATGATAAGGGCCAATCGATACAATGCTTGGATCATACGCCTTTGCCTCTACTTGACGCAGTTTTATGGGACCGGTAGATGCAGACATTTTTACTCTTCAGGAATCTTGGCATTAAATTTCTTCAGCAGTGAGGCTTTGCAATTCTCATGCACTTGTGATGAGGTTGAGGCACATCTCCTGAAGAAAGCTTCAAAGTTTCTTCTCTTGCATGACATCTGCAGAGACAGCTGCTTCAACCCCCAAACGTTTCTACCTGCCATCTTCAAAATTGAGTTCTTGGATTTGGAGGGAGGTGGGAAGGACTCTTTAAGCAGGAGGAAGTCAACAGGTCAATTCATTTCTCTTTTTCTTTCTGGTTGACAGAGAGAAATGCAGAGATGAATTGTTCGTTACTTCCTGCATTAGACTTCTCAAAGTCAATGAAAGCATGATCTTTTAAATAAGAAGACCAAACCCAAGATCTGGGATTCACAAATTACTAAATTGATCCCATACCTAACTCAGTTTTGGCTTGTAGCAGGAAGTTTCTTCATCATCCGTTTGCTCTCTTTTCTTTTAAAATTCTTGCTTTAGTCCCATTTAAATTCAATTTAATGTAGCACCCTCGGATATAACTCACTTGAGTTAGTGTTCTTTGACTCATTTCATACCAAGATTTACAGTACAAATAGTCACTTTTCAAGAAAGTCACTCATGTTGTCACGTCAAAAAATGTCTTTTGAAAATTAAGTTCCTGCTCTGCGCATAAAATCCAGGAATGATCTTCTCTTGTTGGATGGGCATACCTCCTTCGCATTCTAAAAATTTACTGGGAGTCTCTCTTTGTTTGGGCGCTCTTGCCGGGGCGAATGATCCTGCTTCATCTTTTTGTGCAGGTATACACTTTTCCTAAGAGAAGCATGCTTAATATTTTAGTTCCCAATATTTTAGAAAAATGATCTTGTGAATTAATTCTAGTTTTATTATTATCCATGAATGCTCTTATTTTATTTTGTGTGCAATTTAGTTCATTCTTACCCCTTCACCGTTCTAGAAGCCTTCATTGAGTCACTTTTTTTTGCAGAACCTTTCACCTAGTGATCACTTCCCACTCTTGTTGGAGTTTTTGGTTATAATTAAGAAGAGGTTAATACCAAGAGAAAAATTTGTGCAATCATGATAAAACTCTAAATTGATATATGTATTATAAATTCATCTCAAATTAATTTTTTAACTTTCAAAAACCCAAACTCGATGTATTTGTGACAAATTTACCCTTCATTTATTTTTTATTCTTTTTCATTAAAATTTAACCGTCAAAATGCTAAGTTGGATAATATGTAACAATTGGCAATCATGACAAAACTCTAAACTGATATATTTATTATAAATTCGTCTCAAATTAATTTTTTAACTTTCAAAAACCCAAACCGATGTATTTGCGACAAATGTACCCTCCATTAATTTCCGGTAATCTACAAAAATGTAAAACCGATACACCCATGACAAATGGAGAGTAAAACTTCAAATTGATACACCCATCAATTATTACATATTATCCAACTTAGCATTTTGACGGTTAAATTTTAATGAAAAGAATAAAAAATAAATTTATCATAAGTGTACCAATTTGAAATTTGTTTATATTTAAAAATTAATTTATAAATAAATTTATTATAAATATATAATTTTGAGATTTTCGTGATATTCTCGTGTTTTGAAAATAAGCTAAATCCCATTGCTAGAATCATATGGGAGTGTCAAGTCAAGGTTGACCAACAAAATGTAACAAAAATGAACTGATCGCAAGGATTTTCAGTACTTCCTTTTTTATGGTCGGGAGGTTTTCAGTTCTTCGAAAGGTACTCTTTTATTGGCAAAAGGGCCGAGAAACTACCATTGACGAGGCCTGTACCAGTTCTCGGAATCCCAAGAGTAGAATTTGTTGCGTGACAATCATAAAAAAAAAAAAATCATTTTCTAGAAAAGGAAGAACTATAGTTGGTGAATTGCATGTGAAATCTTCCCTAATTTTTGCCCAGTTGCGTGGAGCTTCTTGAACTCTTTGATGTTGAAACCTAGCCACTATCCATAAGTACAGCATAAAAAAATTGAAATGTGCCTGATCAAGAGACGAGATATCAAAGCATACAATAGCGTAGAAAAAGCTCCGTGATGATTTTGGAATAGAATTGAAACCTGAGCTACATTCAATGCTTTTTAAAGGAATTCAGCAGATCAGAAAAAGAAGAGTCACACTCACCGGGAGAATTACTAAAAAAGTCCTAAACGTATTGCAATTGTGCCAATTCAGTCCTAAACTTTTTTTTTTTGCCAATTTAGTCCTAAACATTTTATAATTGTGCCAATTTAGTCATTCCGGCCAAAATTGGCCGGCTGGAGCTAACGTGGACGCCGGCCTGAGACTACTGGCCGGCGAACAATTTTTAATTTTTTCGATTTTTAAAATTTTTGATTTTTTTTCGATTTTTTTTTTTTACCTTCTTCTTCTTCCTCTCGACGCCGGCGGGCGAGGGCCGGCGAGGCTGACTCGCCGGCCACCGGGCGAGGCTCGCCCCCCGCCATTGGCGAAGGCGAGCCTCGCCACGCCGAAATGCGAGGCTCGGCCCGCCACCCATGGCGAGGTCGAGCCTCGATCTGCGGCGACGGGCGGCTGCCGGTCGCCGGGCGAGGCTCGCCTGGCCGGAAGGCGAGTGGGCCGCCGTCGCCCGGCCAAAGGCGAGGCTCGGCCGCCCGGCCATGGCGAGGTCGAGCCTCGCCAGACCGGGCGACGGCGAGGCCACCGTCGCCCAGACGGCGAGGCTCGCCGCGATCCGGCGACGGCGGGCCGCCGGCCACCAGCGAGGCCGCACCCAGATCCGGCGAGGCTCGCCTCCGCGTGGGGCATGGCGGGCGAGGCTCGCCCGCGGTGGCCGGGGGCGAGCCTCGCCATCCGGCGACGGCGGCCTCGCCGCCACTAGCGAGGCCGTATTAGATTCGGCGAGGCTCGCCGCCATGGCCGGGCGACGGCGGCCGCCGCGTCGCCGGGCGAGGCTCGCCGCCGGGCCGGCGGGGGGCGAGCCTCCCGCGGGCGCAGGAGGCGGCCCTCGCGGCCCTCGCTCCCGGCCGCGCCGCCGGCCGAGGAAGAAGAAGAAGGTTAAAAAAAAAAATCGAAAAAAAAATCGAAAAAAATTAAAAATTGAAAAAAAATTAAAAATTATTAAAATTGCTCGCCGGCCAGCTGTCTCCGGCCGGCGTCCACGTGGGCCCGCCGCCAATTTTGGCCGGAAGGACTGAATTGGCACAATTATAAAAGGTTTAGGACTAAATTGGCAAAAAAAAAAGTTTAGGACTGAATTGGCACAATTACAATACGTTTAGGACTTTTTTAGTAATTCCCCACATTCACCTAAACAATTTTTTGGCAAATTTGCCAAAGTGGGGCTAAGAACTTTATACAATTATTGCCACACCACAGCATACAGTAATGTGAACCTCAGAACTATATACAATATTTGGCCTTATCTTTTTTCTCGAGTGGGCCAGTTTTAACCGCGCTTTCAGAATTTCTAGTAGCATGGCCAATTGCCACTATCCCATTGACCATTTTTTCAGTAACCAAAGAAGTCTTCTTGGGTCCATCTCATTGGTACTCTTCTCTTGTCTCACTCTGCCAAAAGCAATGCAACTTTTAAATCTTCATCTTTTTTGTCGTTGAAGATATCAGATAGCAGGAAAAAGAAGGAGAGACGATAATTTGCAACTTCACTGAGCAATGAATCAGCAAAACAAGGCGATGCAGAGAGCTCCTTCAATTTCATCTTGCTTCCCGGAGAGGTTTTCCAGTGTTTCACCAAGATATGAGCACGAGAATTAGAGAAATGCAGAGAAGAATTGTTCGTTACTTCCGGCAGTAGACTTCTCAAAGTCAATGAGAGCTTGATCTTTTAAACGAGATGTCCAGTGCCCAGATCTGGGATTCACAAATTACTAAATCGATTCCATAACTAGCTCATTTTTGGCTTGTAGCATGAAGTTTCTTCATCTTCTGTTTGCTCTCTTTTCTTTATAGTTCTTGCTGTAGTCCCATTTTAATTCAATTAATGTGGCACTTATTAATCTAACTCGCTGAGTTTGTGTTCTTTAACTCATATCATACTAAGATTTACGATACATAAAGTTAATTTCCCAAAAGGTCACCCATGTGGTCACATAAAAAAAAATCTCTTGTGCAAAATCATTGATTCGTTGTCCATCTTCCAATGCTTTTAATTTGACTTCTTGAATTAAAGAATCTTGCTTTCCTTCTTTTGTCATTTTTTCCTTATTTTTCAATATCTCATTATGCTGCATGAACAAATAAAATTTGAATAAATAAAAGATAACCAAATATTTTCTCACAGATATTATATTATTTGTTGTATAAAATAGGTAAAATAACTCTATTTTTATAAAGTTATCATTTAAAGTGCCGCTAAATTCAAATTATAAACCAGTCTCAAAATTGAAAATTACAAATGATGTCCATCAATCGATATCAAGCTTTAAGGACTCTAACCATATAAACTATGCGTGAAATTTCGCATGGACATTACAAAGAAAAGTAAAAATATCGTCTTGTAACGGGCTTGACTTGAACCTTGAAAACACATGATGTGGGAACTATTTTTTAGGGCAAATGTCTTAATTTGAATGACCAAGTGAGGTAGTTTGATAGTGCCACCCTCAATGATTTACTAAGACTCGTCAAGAGCTCTGATGAGCTCTCCAGCTATTTAGCCAAGTTGATCTTCGCCTTCTCGATCGGCAGCGACAACTATGTCGGCAGCTACCTCAATTCAATTCTTCACAACGCGAGCAAAACTTATGAGCCTCAGCTATTTGCAAAGCTCCTCGTTGCTTCGTTTTCTGGGCATCTAGACATACTCGTTGATTCCACCAACATGCTGATTTCATGACTAAATTTCTAGGAAAATGTATTAGTACTTAGCATGTCCACGCATCCATGCATCTAAGTTGGGGTGTCAAAATCGAACCGGAAATCAAACCAAAACTGAACCAAACTTTTGTGCATTTTCAATTTGATTTGATAATCAATTCAGTTCGGTTAATCGAATCAAACTGCAAATTGTCACTCTTCTTAATAATGCAATTTATACAATCTCTCTCATTTTCCACTAAATCTCTTTATAATTTCAAAAAAGAAAATCGAAAAACCGATCTAAACCAAATTGATTCTTTGGTTCAAGCTATATTCGGTCCAAGGCGCAATTCGGTTCAAAAAACCTGAAGTGAACCGAACTTAACCGAATTGTTGACACCTCTACATCTAAGTACTTCTTAGGTTGACAATTGAGTCTTGAGATTAGTACTTGTCATTAGACTACAAAAGAAAAAAAAATCATTACAACTGGTCAATTGAGAGATTGCTTGTCGAGAGAAGGGCCCGGGAGGTGCAATTAGCACTGCTACTCATTCTAGGCATCTCCCATGACAGACTCACACTAGCATGGATTAAACAGTACCACAATATAATTGCTCAGTAGAGATGCTAGAGGTTTAATACTTACCCCCCAAAGCTAAATACAGGCTACTATCTACAAAAATGGTCGAACTCATGGTGTTGGTGCCACGGCAAGTGAGATACTATATCGAGGTTTATTTTCATATATAGCCTTTTCCATCTTTTAGCATTCACATTGCATATAATTCAAACCATCAATTGTAAAGAGGATGCGGCCACAATAGAGACTCCTGAACTTTTATGACACTAAGATATGAATGAAATAATTGCCCATCGCAAATTTACCCTAAACGGTAAGCACTAATATATTTTCAACCAGAATGCAAACATTAGTATTGAAATAACAAAATTGAAGTTCACCCCAAATCGAAAAAGTAAGCACTATTAAATAAAAAATAGTCATTGAATAGGTAAAAGTTGACATTGCCCGATAACTAGGGGTGAGTACGGTTTAGGGCCGACTCGGACCGACCCCTGACCGGTGACCCAACCCGGTGCTGGTCCGGTTCCCAAGGGGACCGGGTCGGTCCTGGTCCTGAAACCCGTGACCAACACTGTGCGGGTTGGCCCTCTGGCCCTAAGATTTGGGTCATCCAACCCCTGGACCAACCCCGCATATTTTATTATATTATTTATAATTCATTTATATATTCAAACCTAAGTAAAATGTCTGTTATATTATATTATATTAAGATATTCTATCAATAGCACTAATAGTAATTTCAATTTAAAACTTTTGTTGAGTATTAATTATGTGTCGTTTGTTTTGTTTTCAGGTATTTAGAAGTTCATGAATTAACAAGATGTGAAGTTATATATTCATGGTTTATATTAAGTATTTTGAACTTTTTATGGTTTAATTGTATTTTATTAATGAATTTCAGCTGCACTTTACTTTTCAATTTGTGTCAAATGGTAGAAATTTTTGAAGAGTAGAGTAAGATCAGCTTGCTATAGTGATTTGCTAGTCAAGTGGTGTGAAACTCATTTTTTTGGTTGATGGACTCTACAATCAAATGCAGGAAACGCTTTTGCATATGGTGTTATGAATATTAAAGATAGATGGATTACAAGAACTTTCCATCTTGTCCCATATCTCGATGAGCGGTTACTTAGTACGAAATTTTCTATTATTGTGTCATCTTAAATTTACTAAATATGTATTGGTATTTATAGTTTAGTTGCACAATGCCGCATTATTGATGGATGTGTAATTTGAATTTGTAAGTTTGCTTTTTAGGGAGTATAAAAAATAAGATTAAAAAAAATTATTGATCGGTCTCGGTTGACGCAACCGACCGAACTCCATTGGTCGGTCCGGTCCTTGGTCCCGAGCTCAATGTGGTCGGTCTCGGTCCTAAAAATTGAGGACCGACACCGTATGGGTTGGTCCTAGGTTAGGGTGGCCGGACCAACCCGACCATGCTCACTCCCTACCGATAACTCGATAACTCTATAAAAATAGAGTTATTTTACCTATTTTAGGTAATAAATAATGCAATATTTATGAAAAAATATTTGGATTTTCTTTTTATTATTCGAATTCTCCTTATTTGTGCAGAATAATGGATATGGAGAAGATAATGAAATGAATGACAAAATTAAGTATTCAACCAAAACATTGGAAGATGGATATCAAATCGTGGAATTCTTGATTTTGTTACCTAATTTTATCGCAAGCGTTGAGAGATAAGTCAAATCAAAGATTCCCTTTATTTATTCTCTAATTTTATCCAAAAAAGTAATCAATTGCTTGGGGATATGGGTCATGGATGTATGTTATAAATAGGAGAACATTGAGAGCTTGAGGGGACAGCTAGTTTTTTTTTTTTTTTTTTTTTTTCAGATTGTTTTTCATTGTTCTAAGAGTTTTTCAAGTATTTTGAAAAGATGACAAAAGTGATGACAGAATTTTTGTTCTTTGATTCAAAATGCCGGATTTGATTTATATTTTTTTTCTTCTTCTGCTATGTTCTAATTTTCTTTTGCTAGGACTATGATGTAGCCTAATCATGATGACATGAATTTCATGATTTTTATGTGTACAAGTGATTTCATTCATGTGAGTCATATATTATTGTACCTAGCCACTGCTTGAATGATTTGATGTGCATATTTGAGATTGAGAAGTGATAATATGCAATTCCTTTTTATAATATCTAATCATGAATTAAACATAGATAGAGATATATCGCGTTATTTGTGTAACTTTTGGTAATAAGGTAATCCAAAAGACTCATAAGCTAGGAATATTAATAAATTTCAATGCATTTATGTTTATTTTAATTCACATAGAGAAAATCGAGTAGGTTTGCTATACCTAGAAATAGGATAGTAAATAGATTAGGAAATTCCGCTATTACATGTTCGATATTGTTCTGGTGAAATCGGAAGCTCTAACATATTTATCTGATTGATTTACCGCATTTTAGTCTCCAAATTTTGCTTTTAAGATTTTTATTTTTAATTTATTCTATTTTGATTTGTTAGATAAATTTTATAATTAATCTATTTTTAGTATTTAATTACTTTATTAATCATCAATCTCATTGGGATGATACTCTTTTTTATCGTTATATTACTTGTTCAACACGTTCACTTGCGCTTAGAATTTTACGGACAATAACTTAGGTTTAATATATTCTTTAGACTGGAAATAGGTCAGCAAAATTTCTAGTCATTAATGACACTACTCTATTTGTGATTGCATTAAAATCTCGATTTATATATAATAATAAGATCAGCCCAATGCAGGTACATCAATCTTTTCTTCTAATTTTGGGCTGGTTCTTGAGATGATCCGATGACCAATCTCGATTTACGTCAGTCCAATGCAGGTACATCCATCTTTTCTTCAAATTTTGGGCTAGTTCTTGAGATAATCCAATAAGTAATGATCTTTCTTGGTAGATCCAAGCCTCATGAGAAAGTGGAGTGGAAGTCTAAAACTGGAAAGTCATTGACTGGGACTGGGAAGACATGTCAGGAATGAGTAAATGTAATTAGTTAAGGAAGTATCCATTCACCTTTATTGATTGGATGGTGAGGGCCAGAAGTACAATTATTTGGGAAGGACCTAACTGACCGTGCAAATGGGGCATTAATGACGATGAAGTTTACCCTCGCATGGCGGTTTCCCCCATTTGTCCCTTCTTCTATGCCTTTTTTTATCTGACAAGGTTGGACGCCTTCCACGCGGCATCATGGTGATTTCGAAATAAAATAAAGACGAGATGGAGGAGGTTTAAGCGAGTTTACTGCACAAATATATGGTGGATCCAGGAAAATTGAAGTCTTGCATTTAATATGTCGAGCAGCTTATAATATGGTCCCGCGGTCCTTAAACTCTTCTTCGCTTTTTTTTTTTTTTTATCTGACAAGGTTGGACGCATTCCACACATTATCATGGTAATTTCAAAATAAAGTAAGGATAAGAGAGAATTAAGGTGCAAGTGAGTTTTACCATATGGTGAATACTGAATAGAGGAAAACTGAATTCTTGCATTTAATATGTGGAGGGCTTATAACATAGTTTCAGTTCCTAAACTTGGCTCTATTGAAAGGGATGTTTAGTTGGTTACCCATTTGGGGTGGTCAAGTGGCTCCACCATTGTTTATTTTAAAAAAAGATGTTAAGAGGCCTAAAATAAAGACTATTTCCTTAATTTGTTAATATTTGTAATGAATATATCTATCTACCAAACGTTGTTACATTTTCGTGTTACTTTGCCTTTATATATAGTGATATCAGTTTTCTTAGATCCTTCATTGTCGAGAGTGATTTCTATTTATTTTTTGACTTTTTGTGAATTTGGTAAAATTTATATTGACTTCTATTTAACTCGAAACATTTAAAATCCATTAATATATCTAAATGCCAACATGTAAAATCAAGAAGTATTACTAAAAAAAGTTCTAAACCTATTTACACCGGTCAATTTAATCATAAACTTTTTAATCATGTCAGTTTAGTCCTAAGCATTTTTATAATTTGATAATGTAATCCTTTCGAGTAATTTTAGTTTAAAATTGCTGATGTAGATGTCGATTATCCTATATAGCATGACTAACACTAACATAAACAATTTCTTTATTTTTAATTTTTTATTACTTTTTGCTCTTTTCTTTTCTTTGCTTTTTTTTTTTTTTTTTACCTAGCTCTGGGTTGGTGCCAACCAAGCCTCACTTGGTATGAGCAAAGGCGTTGCAATCTTCATCGACGACGGATAAAGGCCTCCGTGCACCTTCAGGCCACGAGGAGAAGCATTCGGGCCTCATTGGCCACGTAAGATGTTTAATCGTCATTCATGTTAGTGATTTTGAGTCGAATTGATTGAAATGACTAAATGACAAATTCTTAAAAGGTTTATGACTAAATTGGTATAATTAGGAAGTTTATGATTGAATTGACTATTGTACAATAGATTTATGACTTTTTTGACAATTATCTTGTTAAATTACCGTATCTCCTCCTCACCTTCTGGCTTCTTATTTGCACCTTTAGAACTTGTAATGCATGATACACGATAGAAACGAGCAAATGAAAGCTCCGTAAAAATGTGTCTTGTGAGTAAAATTAAAGCACCCATTGTGTAGTAAGAAACCAACTTCTAATGGTGACTTGTTTTGATGGAAGTCACGAGCACTTTTAAGTAGCCATAGCGAGCTCTTTCCAGTTGAGTGATCAATACATAAAAAATAACAATAAGATCGATAGACTTATATGAATAAAAGCATAGGTACTTACTCGATACACTTAACTGAACTTGATAAATTAAATTAAAGACCATTAATGTTTAGATGGAATCAGATCGAGTTCAAAATTGGGTAATTAAACTATTATCTACAAACTTCTCAACAATCCGTGTTGACCAATTTAAATAATTGAAAAATGGGAGTAGCAGTTCGATTTGGTCACGTCTATTATTTTTGTAATGGAAAAGGGGCGAATCGCATTCAAACTCCTTACGAGTTGTTCTATATATAAATATTGACTAATGATACTCGATAACCATAACTAGAAGGGACAGTTGTCCGTTGGGGAATTTGCAAGATTAAACTATGATCAAGCCATCGTTTCTAAATTGCTGCGAATTTTTGGGTTTGATTTATTTAGGATTTCACGTCTCGGTCACTATGGTGTCTTCGAGGTGGTGACCACGTGACAGATGTGGAAACGTTGGGACATTTAATGGCTACTTAAACTCTTGTACACATTTCGTCTAACAGGCTGATTGAAGAATGATCCTTTTTAAAGACTATCCAATGGATAGATTCAAAGTGGATAGGTATTAAAGGAGACCAAATTACCAAAAGCAAAAATAGATCCAGAATAAAAATATCCGCTGTTTAAGAGAGCTTCAAACTTACTAATTTTCTGTGAGTAAAGAACTGTAGACTTTAAGAGGCATTGAAAAAGTAATCGTGTAATGTTGTGACACTAATCACTCACTTCTATAACATCTTATTGATTAACTAATGAATTTAGCCGGACTGTCAATATGAGAAGAGTAGACATAGACTTACTCTAAACCGAACTACTATACATTTTATGTGCAATTTCCTCCATCTCTAATCTCTTATTCACTATTTTTTTTTTTTTTTTTATCGATTTTTGCACACTAATAACTATTATTATGTTACTATTAATATTCAGACTCTGAATCTTATACACTGATGAAAATTGATATCCAAACTCAAATTTCACTTGAATTTAATAATTTTCAACTTAGCTGTTTTTATATCCGTATTAAATTGTCAAATATTTTCTAAACCACATATTCATCCCCCTATAAATCACAGTGCTACCTCTAACAAATATGAGCTATATCCTATTGCTAGAGCCTAGGTTGCACGGACACGTTATATGTGCCTCTGTGTCGTGTCCGACACGCTCGGACATGCGTTGACGAAATGTTTGATTTGTCGACACGGGGTCAACTTTTGTCGACACATTTTGACACGTGTGTCCGAGGGTGAGGAGGAGAGACAAAGCCGCGAGCCGAGCGAAGGCGAGCCCGCGACGGCGAGAGACGGCAGAGAGAGAGAGTAGAGACTGAGGCGAGGGCCGTGAGGAGGAACTTCACGAGAAAGGCGCGCGTGGGGAGGGCGGCGTCGTCGAGCTGAGCGGCGGCAAGGGGAGGAGGAGGAGTTCGCGGCGGTGTGCAGCCTCTCAGCGCACAGGACCACGCGTTCCATCCCTGGCAAGCAGAAATCGAAAGGAAGAGGAGAGGAAACGCGTCGTGCGGCGAGGAGGAGGAGAAGAAGCGTTGCTAGGGTTTTGAGAATAAAAGAATAAAAAGAGGGATTTGGCGTGTTGGAGGGAGGAAGTGACGGGAGGGAGGGAAGACGATGTCAGGTGGAGGGAAAAAAAGTGAAAAAAAAATTTGGAGGTGGGAAAGAAACGAGGGAAAAGGGAGTTTGGCCACGCAGGAGGGTGTGGAGGCTTTTTATTTAATGGAAGGAGTTTGGGGGCTTTTTTATTTAATCGGAAATTGTTAAATAAAATTAAAAAATAATTTTGAAAATAAAAGTATTGCATATTGAATCATTAGTGTAAATTCATTGTAGGTTTTTTTTTAATTATAAATTTGAATCAAATTAATTAAAATATTTTTAATATATAACGCATCTAACGTGCCGAAATTTTCTACTTTTTAAAAAATGACGGTGTATCGTGGCGTGGCCGTATCGCGTGTCCGTATCGGTACAACTTTAAGTTAGAGCCATACAGAGCCTCACGTCAAGGTTGACCAACAAAAGTAACAAAAATGAACTGATTGCAAGGATTTTCCGTACTACCCTTTTTCTGTTTTTGGGTGGCGGGAGGATTTTCAGCAATTTTTTTTTTTTTTTGTCTAAGATTTTCAGTACTTTCAAAAGGTGCTCTTTGTTGGTAAAAGGGTCTAAGAAATAGTTCTCGGATTTCAAGAGTTGAACTTGTTGTATGACAATCGACTTTTATTATCTAGATAAGGAAAAATTATAGTTGGTAAAATGCGTGAAATTTCCTAACTTTTTGTCCAGCTGCAAGGAGCTTCTTGAACTCTTGCTGTTGAAACCCAGCGAATGTCCATAAGTACGGCATAATAAAATCAAAATGTGTCAAGTTAAGAAATGAGAAATCACATCATATAATAGTGCGAGAAGAGCTGTGTGTTAATTTTGAAATAAAATTGGGACTCAAGCTAATTTCAATGCTTTTTAAGAATTGGATTGATTAGAAAAAGAAAAGTCACATTCACCTAAGCAATTTTTGCAAATTTGCCAAAGGGAGCTGAGAACTTTATACAGTTATTGCAGCACCACTGCATACAGTAGTGTGAACCTCAAAAACTATATACAGTATTTGGCCTCATCTTTTTTCTCGAGTGGGCCAGTTTTAACCCCGCTTTCAGAAACTTCTAAATAGCATGGCGAATTGCCACTATCACATTGACCTTTGTTTCAGCAACCAAGAAGTGTTCTTAGGTCCATCTTATTGGTACTCTTTTTCTCGTCTCTCTCTCTCTCTCTCTCTCTGCCAAAAGCAATGCAACTTTACGATCTCCATCTTCTTTCGTTGAAGATATCAGATAGCAGGAAAAAGAAGAAGAGACGATAATTTAATGACTTCACTGAGCAATGGATCAGCAAAACAAGATGATGCAGAGAGCTCCTTCAATTTCATCTTGCTTCGAGAGAGATCTTCCGGTGTTTCACAAGATATGAGCATGAGCACGAGTACGAGAAAGAGAAATGCAGAGATGAATTGGTCGTTATTCTGGTCGTAGACTTCTCAAAGTCAATGAGAGCTTGATCTTTTAAACGAGAAGTCCAGAGACTAGATCTGGGACTTCAAAAATTACTAAATTGATTTATAACTAACTAATTTTTGGCCTGCAGCATAAGTTTTCATCAAAACGTGTTCTTTTGTTGGTAAAGGGCCTAAAAAATAGTTCTCGGATTTCAAAGAGTTAAACTTGTTTGACAATCACAACAGACTTTTATTTTCTAGAAAAGGAGAAATTATAGTAGTTAAATTGCGTGTGAATTTCCCCAGTTTTTGCCAGCTATAGGGAGCTTGAACTCTTGCTGTTGAAAACAAGCCAATGTCCATAAGTACGTCATGACGAAATCAAAATTTGTCGAATCAGGAAATAATAAATCACATTATACAAAAGTGCGAAAAGAGCTTTATGTTAATTTCAGAACAAAATTGGGATCCAAGCTAAATTCAGTGCTCTTTAAGAGAATTCAATGGATTAGAAAAGGAATAGTCACATTCACCCAAATAATTTTTGGCAGATTTGCCAAAGTGGGGCCAAGAACTTCATACAATTATTGCCACACCACAGCATCCAGCAGTGTGAACTCAGAACTATATACAATATTTGGCCTTATCTTTTTGAGTGGGCCAGTTTTAACCGCGGTTTCAGAAACTTCCTAAGGCATGGCGAACTGCCACTATCCCATTGACCTTCGTTTCAGCAACCAAAGAAGTCTTCTTGGGTCCATCTCTCTCTCTCTCTCTCTCTCTCTCTGTCCCAAAAGCAATAACATCTGCATCTTCACAATCTTCATCTTCCTTCTTGTTTGAAGATATCAGATAGCAGGAAAAGAGGAAGAGACGATAATTTGTGACTTCACCAAGCAATGGATCAGCAAACAAGGTGATGCAGAGAGCTCCTTCCATTTCTGTCTTGCTTCCCGGAGATTCTCCGGTGTTTCACTGAGATATGAACACGAGCACAAGCACGGAGCATGAGAGAATGAGCATGAGAAGCAACAAATCACCCATCAGCAGCGGTATCTACAAAAAGGTGTTACTCCTCTTTATCCCCTTCCTCAACTCCCTCGCCACCATTCAAAGCTCCAGTTGATAGCACTTGGTCGTGGAAGAGATACCCAACCCCACCATGCACCACCATCATCGTCTTCTGCTTCTCCTCCTCATCACTAGCGTGCCGCCAGCTGGCAGCAGGCCAAATGGAGCAGCTGCGCCTGAAAAGAAGTCGTTGGTCAACCTGCTTCAATTCCTTCCGCTAATTCCTTCGTTTCCCTGCTTCGGTAACTATGGTTAGTCATAATTTCTCTGATACTCGTCTTGTTTGAACTGATGGAAGTGGAGGGAGAAGACATGATCTAAGATTTGATAAAATCTCTCTTATTTAGACCATAGCTAACAAATCCAAGTAGAAGTTTAAGTTATTAGAGGCAGGAAATCGTTCAATATTTCTGGACTTTGGGCTATTTAGGAACTGCACTAACTTTGTTAACATGATGTCTAAAATGTTAAAGTCTATCACTCTTTCATTCTAGCAATAGATTAATGTTGCAATTGAAGGAGAGGGTTCAAACATTTTTGAGTCTTGTCCATCCTGGCCTTACTCTGCTCTTAGTCCTCCTACCTGAGTTAGCTTTCTTGACACTTTTTAAGAGGTCTAGTTGTCTTGTAGAGCTATGCCGCTGATTAGTCAATGTTGTCATGCCTTCTATTATTAATTGGAAGACTAATGGGAGACTAGTGTGAATGATATCTTGAAGCGTGGAATACTTCAGGAATCAGAGAAGCCCACTCTAACCTTGTTTGATTGATAATTTGGCACATCATTTTCAGCTTTTATCTGGGCTCAGGAAAATTCGGTCTTTTGCTCTTAGAACTCTCAGAAATTGTCTCTTAACATCTGGAAGTGCTTAATGGCAGGGAAAATACCGCAACGAGTACGAGATTATACACGCCTTTTTATAATGCTGCAATGAAAGGCGATTGGGAAAGTGCAGAGAAGTTCTTAAGATCACATCCAGGCGCTATAAATGTCAGGATCACAAAGAAAATGGACACGGTTCTCCACATTGCTGCCGGGGCCAAACACACCAAGTCTGTAGAGGAAGTGGTCAAGATGATGAGTCCTGCAGATTTAGCATTACGGAACAAGAGCAATCATACGGCTCTTTGCTTTGCTGCCGCATCTGGTGTTGCCAAAATCGCAGAGACAATGGTGAACAAGAATAGGGACCTACCAGGAATGAGGGGCAATAAGGGAGTGACACCTCTTTACATTGCTGCATTGTTTGGTCACAGGGACATGGTTTCCTATCTGTTGAGAGTGACAGATCCTGAGCATCTAATCAAAGACGACTACGTCACACTACTCATTGCCACAATCAATACGGATATGTTCGGTCAGAAACAATTAATTGATTTATGCTTGAGAATTGCCTGGATTTCACTCTTTTGAATAACATCTGTCCTATTAATACTCACAGACGCTCTTACCATTCTCTGACAAAACCAGAGTTAGCTACTCTTCGGGATCATGATGGAATGACGGCACTGCATATTTAGCTCAGAAGCCTTCAGCATTTGCCAGCACAAGTTCATTAGAATCCTGGCAGAGGATACTTTATGCATGTAGGCATATCGCATTAGTCAAAATATTCATATATAATATTCTCCTTCCAAAATATACAAATTTTATGTGTGTATGTCCGATGTTTGCATTTTTTTTATTAGGAGAATTTTGATTTTTTCACCTCCCTCAAATGATCTTGCTCGAATATCCTTTCAGTGACTTTGAAAGAAAAATATGAGGTGGATTCCCTTCAGGACTCGTCATGAGTGACATTAGCCAAACAAAAAGAGGTCTTTTCTCCACCTTCTCTTTAGACATGCTAATTCGCATGTGAAACTTATGATACCTAGCCAAATATCTAATGAGAGGCAATAGGTTCAGCCAACGTCATGACTGAGTCCATTTCTTTGAGAAATTGTGCAGTGTCGCTCTACTTGCTGGAGAAGCTTTGGAGTGCGGCAAAGTTAATAGGTAGGTGGCACAAAAAAAAACGTTTGCTGATTTTCCTGGAAAACCGCAACTTTTTTTTATTGAATTCAATCTATAGTGCCAGGAATCAGGGCAGTTCATGAGAAAAGACAATGCACTTGCAAGTGCTACAATTGGTGAAATTGTTATGCGAGCAAATTTCATCACTGGAGGACTCAAAAATTGCAGATCTTAACGCATCCCCACAGCCATTGCTCATTGCAGCAGAGTTCGGCATAGTTGAATGAGACTGAGCTCGTTTGCTCTAATCCTGATTTGATATGGACAGTTGATGAGCAAAGCCATAACATTTTTCATGTGGCAGTTATGTACCGCCGAGAAAAGATATTTGACCTCATTCATGATCTCGGGGCGCATAAAGATATGATTACTACTTACAAAGACCCTGACAACAATCATAACTTGTTGCATTTGCGGGAAAGCTGGCACCTCTGGACCAACTTAACAGCGTGTCTGGGGCAGCTCTTCAGATGCAAAGGGAATTCCTATGGTTCAAGGTATCTTCACACTCTATCTCAGTTCTCGGCTATTTTCTTGAGAGAATGTCATTTCTAGGATTCAGATTGTCTCATGTCATCTTGTTGCAGCCATGCTGTCCTGTTCTGGACATGTCTAGTATTTGTTTCAATTAGATCGTTGTCGTGATTGCTCCGACATTTCCTTTTAGATTAGTATTGGTTGGTTCTCTTATTACGCATTATTGAAAGGAGCCATCCAATCTAATATACAAACAGGAATATAACATTGGAGCAGTTCCTAACTGGGTATGTGATGGTGAGGATAATTTTAAAAGAAAAAATAAGTTTTAGCATTTGGCCAAATACCGAAAGCTCAAAATTAATCCCTATTAAGATTGGGCTTTCAACTTTCTTAATACTAACTTTCACTTGAAAGTTACTTCAAATGGTCCAAAGCCCAGATAGTATTCCTCCAAGGGATTTAGAGGCTAAAAGCCTATTGGAAATACTAAATCAAAACGCACCCAATATAAATGCGATTATGTCCATTCAAGCGACTTTCCTTTTGAGTTTGGTCTCCAAGGTAATTGATTTCATATTTGATGAGGAAGTAGAATTAAATAAATTTTTGCCACATATAAATTAATGTCAATTTTGATAATCCACTTTATAAGTTGCCGGACAAAAAATGAATGTCTCGCATTTTGCTACTAACATCACTTGGATCTAATCAATATTTAATTTACAAACGCGAAATGTCGTCTTCTTATTTTTGGGGCAAAAGTAGGGAGAGAGAGAGAGAGAGAGAGAGAACGCAAATCTTCCCTTCAAGCTGGTCCGAGGTTTCTGCGTTTTTGTCTGTCAAAATCCAAGCAAGCAGAGCCCTTCCCTTCCCTGCGCTTCCTCGTCACTCGTCAGTCTGCGATTGAGGCGAGAAATGAGCCAGGCGGAAGCGGAGTACTTCTCCAAGGACTTCGACTGGGACGACCTCCGAAACGACGTCGAATCCGACCCTTCCCTCCGTCACCACCTGCTCCCGTTCCCGCCGCCCGCCGCGGCGCCGGCTCCTCCTCCGCCGCCAGACGTCGCCGCCGCCTGGGGCGGCTTCCACGCCCGCCACCACACCGGCAAGTTCTTCAAGGTCCTCGGCGCTTTTCTTCTTCCTTACCATGTCCGACACTTCGCCCCTTCCGATTATTTTTAGTCCCCCTTTAAGCGCGGCTCGTCTCAGGTCTCGGCCGCACCGGATTGTGAAAGATTCCGTGTTTGTTGTGTGCAGGAGAGGAGGTACTTGTTGAAGGAGTTTCCCGAGCTCGTTTCCCGCGAGAAAGAGAATCCGAGGGTTTTGGAGGTGGGATGCGGCAATGGCAGCACGGTTCTTCCCATTTTGCGGTAAAATTTCGATTCGGTTTTCTGACCCGACCTTCCTTCCTTTTGACACGGTGAATTGCTCCCGTGTGTGATGATTTAAGTTGCGATTTTTAGGACTTAGAAATGGGGATGCCATGATTATGACATGTAGATTGTGCTGTTCTTGTAGTGGGAATGAGGATGTCGTCGTGTATGCTTGTGATTGTAGCGGCGAAGCTCTTGAGTACGTGAAGGAGATGCTCGACGCGTCGAATGTGGCCTCGATCGAGCGTCGCTTTTATCCGTTCCTTTGTGACTTCGCTCTCCATGGTTTCCCAATGTGGTTGGCTTGCGGTCCCTGTCGAGAGACTTCTCTGCACCAGCATTGTTGCTCTTCAGGTTTTGGTGGTTTCTTAGTCGTCTAAGTTCCTACCATTTGTTTAGAACTTGAAATAGAGATGCAAAATGTAATTTAACTTTTTTCCTGTTCAGAAGGTGAAGAGAAAGTTGAATTGCCCTTGAGGGGTTTAGATATGTCCAAAGATAGCTCTTGTCTCGGAGGTGTGGACTTCATTACCTTGGTACGCATACTTTCCTGCACAATTTTATTTTATTTTTCCTTTTCAGGGAGGGATATCAAAACTTTCCAAACATTCGCAGTGGTTGCATGATGTCTCGTGGAGGATTTGATTTAATCTCATATGCTAGTCTGTGCAAAAAAGTACCATTTGAATTTCCATATTGCGATAAAGATGCTGAACTTAATTGTTCAAACATTTGCACATTTCGGTCACCGTATGTGGCAATAAAATGGCATTATGGATTTTGATCGATGCTTACATTGGCATCCTCCATTTGTCATCTCATTGAATAAACCATTTCACATGTAATGAAAGTCACTGGCTGATTTCGTTCTGTGTCTTGTAGATATTCACTCTATCCGCCATACCATTTCAAATGATGCCAAAGGCCCTTGCTGAGTGCTTCTGTGTTCTAAAGCCTGGTGGATTGCTATTATTCAGAGACTATGGTAAGGGACATACCTATGCAGCGTTAAATTATTGTGTCTTCGGTTGATATTGATTTGTATATCGTTTGTTTCTTGAATTTGATTGTAAGTCATGGTGGAGTTCTATTATTAACTTCAACATGTCTGGGTGCAATGATTTCAGGCCTTTATGACATGACTATGCTTCGATTTGAATCGGGAAAACGAGTGGGGTTCCGAGAGTACATGAGATCAGATGCAACTCGATCTTACTTTTTCTCCTTAGAGATTGTTCGGGACCTTTTCATTTGTGCAGGCTTCATTGAGGTAGAAATTTAATTTTAATGCTGGGTTATAGCACCATCTGCAAGTTCCATAGGCAATATATAAAAATATTACATGTCATGAGAAAAGAGAAGCTCAAGTGCATCGTTGGTTGACTGCTGATCAGTGATCCAAGTGAAGTTTAGTGTTGTGCCTACCCCATCTCTTTTGGCGTCTGTCTAATTGAAGATTCTCTTCTTTTCTTTTTTCTGTTTTTGTATTGTCTCTTTATGCATGAAGAATGCCAAAATGCTTGACTCTACAGCAAGTGTGGGAGAACTTTGAAAAGGCAGCTCTGAACTTTCAAAGTTCTTTGCTGTAAGCAGGTAGGTAGTTGCCTTGGACTTTGCACTTCGAAAAGGTAGGCCTTGGGCTCAAAGAGCTTTAAAATAATTTTAGCAAACGTTAAAGCTTTCTAACGAAAGGACTTTCGGAGTCCCTAGCTGCTTTTTGAAGTTTGGGAAAACTTGTCCTAAATCTTCTGTCGCGGTGTGTTATATTTAGCCTTGTGTTAGTAAATCTGTTTACGAAAATTCCTCATGTTGACTTTTGTATATTGCAGCTTGAGCTTGAGTACTGTTGTATTAAGTCACTGTATCGACGAAGTGGGAAGAGCATGTGCAGAGTGTGGGTCCATGGAAAGTTTCAGAAGCCTGAGTAATCTTCAGTCTGGGGACTGAAAGAAAGCTCTTACACTCCTGTAGATATATCGTTTGGTGGTGCAAATCAGTTGGCGCGAGGGGCATGTGCTCCTGGTCAAACAGATAACATTTGGAAGCCTGAATGATGATTTCACTCTCGTAGACAGTAACTTCTGCGAGCATTACTGTCGAGCTTGAATTGATATTGCGCCACATTCTCTGTCAGAAGAGCATCAACAATCTGTCCATGAGCGCTGTTCCTGCTTAAATGAATGACCAATATGCTGTCTCCAATCTTGCAGGTTCTTTTACTTCAAACGAACGGCTTTCTTATCATCTATTAAACATGCCATTTCTGAACGCACCCGTGTACTAAACCCTTATAATATACTGTTCACCGAACACGCCATAGAGGGGATGCTTAACGTTGACAAGGGGCAGGCTTCAATTTTTACGAGCTGCTTCTTAGGAAATATTATAAGCACGCCTCTCTCTTTAGATTTTCTGCAGCAAAGCTCCAAAATATCCTACAAGTTCGAGTTTTGTAAGTTTCATTTTTCCTTTTTCTGATTTCAATTCTTAATCTCACTTTGTAATATCAATTATAGGTATTCCAATCATCTTGATATCATTGAAGAATTGAGTTCAAGTTTTCTCAAAGAAAATATGATTATCCTTGACCTGCGTTGTGTTAGATACTTCTCATAAGTTCATTAAATTTGGTTGCATATCATCCTGCCGCAACTATTGCTCTGACTTCGACTTTCGTTTCACGTACAAGTAGCATGCATATACCAATGTGTAATGTGTATCCTTCTGAAATTTTTCAAAAGGGTAATTGGTGGATAAAGTAAAATATGATTTTGGTGGCGCATTTATTCAAGGCTATACATAGCTTTTACCAAGAGAATTTTGGAAGGGAAGACAATTATGTTACTTATAAGATGGCAGATTCACAAATACCCAATTTTTGAAAGGTAATGTTTAAGACAGATACCTTATCAATAACGGTGCCTTTTTTACCACGAGATGCGATTGGCAACCGGTAAATACAAGGTAGGAGAAATGAAGCAAATACGGTATTACTGAGCACAGGCTGTAGCCTCCCTGAGGACCCTCCCCTCCCTCTCTCTCTCTCTATCGCCCCCCCCCTCTCTCTCTCTCTCCCTCTCCTCTACAACGTTGTCCCTCAATACCTCGTCCTCTCGCAACTCAAGCTCTTGAGCATAGGCTCTGCTTGCCGACCCTCTTGTTCACAACTCTATCCTCATCATTGGCTGCTACTGCAACCTCGACAGCTGCCCTCTCCTTGTGCCCGTCCTCTTCTCCTCCGACGCCTTGCCGCGCATGGCGTTGCCTAGATCCTCGATTACTTAGTCTCGGCTTGAGGAAATTATTAGCTAGCATTCGTTTTTTTTCCATTAATTTTTACTGTTCTTTTGTGAGTTTTTGTGCTATTCAAGCTAGGGGAAAGACATGATTTTTTTTTTTTTTTTTGTAAATTCTGAGATCATACAAGCATATTCAAATACAATTTTCACCGAGAGCGATCCTTCTTGATATCCTACTAGACCAAACAAGCAAGTTGTCCAGTGTCCTTGGTAAAAATGTGGTGCAAATTGCATTGCCACTCTTTCGTTACTTATCGTTTTCCTTTCTTTAAAAATTCATGATAACTTTATTCTTTTTAATTATTAAAATATTTCACGATGATTAAAAAAGTGATTTTTATACTCTCCATGTTTGTAATACATAACGTGAGGAATTTAATGAAGCTGCATTCCAAATTAAAGCGCTTAAGGCGTTGGGACCCTATGGATTTCTCTCATTCAAGTAGTCAAACATTGATTTGAATAATGCATTAAGTCATAAATCAAACCGCCATTAGTCCTTAATCTAAAAAACAGTGTGCTTGCTGGACCATCTCAGTTTCTTAGTCAAGCCTTGTTGGCCAAGCTTGCTTGGAAAGCTTAGACAAATCTTGATGATTATTGGATGCAGATTTTGAAAGGTCTATACTTCTTCAGTTCATGTTCTTCTTTCCTGGGTTGGCAGATTGTGTTGGTGGGAGATGTAATGAAGACAGGCTCGCTAGGACAGATCAATGATGGGAAGTCAGTGGCGGTGTGAGGTGACTGATGGATTGGAGGCCTTGCTAGTGTTAAATTGGCAACCAAGGAGATGAAATCAGTTGAGCTTGTTAATCCCAACACTTAAGCTTGGAGGCTACCACCTATCATGGGCTGTGTGGAGGAGGACAAAAGAAAATGACTTTGCAGCCTGCACTCGGTTCTACTCTTACGACTGATAAATCGTTCCCCGAAAAGTAAAGCATCAAGAACTCAAAGCCTTCAAGCTCGCACCCAATCGAGGAGGGTAAAATTACCAAAACAATCTTTAACCTATTACAATTATGCTAATTCGATCCCGACTTCTTCTTTTTGCCAATTCAATCATAAATCTTTTACTTTTATGCCAATTCAGTCTATTCAGCCAATTTTGGCCAATCAACGTTAACGTTATAATTTTTTGATTTTTATAGTTAGTTTTTTATATATCTTTCTTTCTCTTTCTTTTTGTTTTTTTCTTTCCTTCTTCCTCTGGCAGTGAGGTTGACCTCGTCGACCACCCCTGGCGAAGCCTCGCCCTTGCCATCGTTAGGCTAGGCTAGGCTAGCCATGGCGAGGTCGAGCTTGCCCAACCCAACGACATCAAGGTTGACCTCATCGGCCTTAACCTTTGGTAGCAATTGGCTAGAGGAACTTTAGGAAAGAAAAAACAAAAAGAAAGAGAGAAAAATTTAGAAAAAAAAAAATTATCACATCAGCACCGGTTGGATGGACTAAATTGGCACAAATATAAAGAGTTTAAGACTGAATTAGCAAAAAAAAATATATATATGACTGAATTGACACAATTGTAATAGATTTTAGTAATTTTCCCAACTAAGAGAGTAATTTGGAAACTAGAATTTTCCCCCTAAGATGGAAAATTCCATGTGGAAGCTTGGCTTGCATTCGCTAGTCTATCTAGAAAGGGAGAAACTAAGCCGTTTTCAATCATCTCGTGCTTGAAAATGAAGGAATAATTAGAAGGGTCAAAAGAGCTATGGAATGAATCCCAGTGTATTAGGGATTTGGAAAGTTAGTGAAGGTCATCAAGAAGGGACATAAAAGGAACCAGCCATGCCTTAGGAACTCTCATCATATGAATGAAAGACTTTTCCTTGGTCCCAAAACGAGGATTGATAATTTGGGTTCCGTTCCAAGGTAAATCCTGCTTCCAGGTTACCGAAACAGTTGCTCTTTGCTTCCCTCCATTGCTTCATGAGCCACCTCATGTACAAGCTACTATAACTAGTGCAAGTGATAAAGTGTTGGAAAAATATGATTTCGAATTAATAGAGCAATCAATTTAGACTTTGAGACATGATATCACTTTTTGTAAGGATTTATTTGTCCCACAATATTGTTAATAGTCACTGACAAATATTATTTAGGATACAATAAAGTCTCAAATGAGAATGCTAGATAACAATTTTAATATATTTCAAAGGTCTCTCTTGGAAACAATTGAAAAAGATAGCCGTAGTTTTGAAAAGAAGACTCGAAAAAATCATTTCATACTCATTCATCCAAAAACACACACACACACATATATAAATCGATTTAAAGAATAAAGGCAACTCTTCGTGAAAGATTGCAAAATAAACAAAGGTATTCCTTCCAAAGAAGTGGAAAAATGAACAACTATATCCATTCAAAAGAAGTTGTAATATGAACAAATGTAACCTTTCAAAAAAGGTTGCAAACTAGATGAGTATAATTTCCAAAATTCTCTTCAAAAAAACACACATAAAAATTCAGAATAATAAAGATAATAAAAAAATATTTTTTTAATGAATAACTTTCGATTTTCATAATTTCCAAAAATACTTAATAAACAAAAACAACCTTTGAACCAACAAAGGTTAATAAGGAAGCCGTAAGAAATAAAATAAAAAATAAATGGGTTAATGCTAATTAAACCACAGGTGCGCAAACGTGTAAAGTGTTAAGTGCTCCCACTAATCACGCAACTATTCGCACATCCACATGCAAGTATGGTGGGGTCTAGCCCACACTCAATCTTTTCTTTAAACACACTCGAGAATGCTCGCACTTATTAACTAGCCCTTTTTTTTTCCAACTTTCCTACATGGGACAAGTAAGAGCGCACCTTATTTGTTTTACAAATAAACATCTAACAATTCCCCACTTTGTTTGTAAAACAAAGATTTCAAAATATAAAAATTTTTAAACAATATAGCCAAAATTTTAGTGAGATTAATATGCATAGATAAAGGTCTCTTTCGAGATAAATTTTTACTTAGTGCAAGTATTTCAAAACTCTATTAAAATAACAAGTAGCTTGGCTTTAAACTTGTACATATACTAACCTCTTGTTTCAGCGAGAAGTTCTATATTACTCCACTAGAGCTGGCAAAATGGGTCATAAACCCATATTATGACCAATTTTTAGTTAAATGGGTTATATATGGGTAAAGTGAAAGTTAAATATATATCATAAATGGATCAAGTGGAAGTTAAATATGGGTCAAAAATGGGTTTGAGAAAATCAAACATAAAAAGAAATGGGTCTAAATGAGTTATTAGGAAAGGAAACCCACTTTAAAGTTTAAATCCATTGCCTTTTTTAACTTTATAAAAAAAAATTAAATCGAAATTATAATTACTTTTCATATTTCAATTATTTTATTTTATTTTTTCTTTCTTTTTCTTCCTTCCTTGGCGACAGAAGCGAGCCGACAGTGGCCGCCGAACGGGGACGGCGAGGCGAGGCTCAAGCCTCGTCAAATTTGGCGAGACTTGAGCTCGCCAAAGATCGAGCGAGGCTTGATCTCGCCCAATGGGCGAGACTCGAGCTCGCAACGATTGGCAAGGCTCAAGCTTGCCTGCATTGGGCGGGGCCTCAGCCTTGCTGGATTTGCGAGATCGAGCCCCGCGATGTCGGCGAGCTCGATCTCGCCTATAGCCGTCACCATAGGCTGTCATCATGGCCGGCAACCGGCTCGAAGAAGAAGAAAAAAGAAAAGAGAAAAAGAGAAAATAATTATTAAAAATTTAAATTATAAAAATTATATTTTAAAATAAAAATATTTAAAGATTATATTTAAAAATTCAAAATTCGATTTTTTTAAAAATATTTTAAAATAATTATAAAAATTTTCCATTAAATTAGTATTGCATAAAAATGTTTTAACAATACTTTTTTAATAAAAAATCATAAAAATGAGCTTTTTTAGGTTTAGTTAAAAAAATTTCATGTTACAGTTTTTAGTTATTCATTGGTATGTTTACTTCAAATAAGAGAAGCATGTGCATAGTCTAGTTTTTTATAAATATTTCAATTTATAGGTTTTTTTAACCTTTTTTTTATTTTATTTACTATTTTTAATTTAATTTGAAGTTTTAATCCAATTAGTATGTAGCTTAAAAAGGGCATGGGTTTTCCTAGAATATTAATAGGTTTTAGCAATACGGGTCAAGTCGAGTATGGGTCGGGTCAGGTATGAGCCACTAGATTTACACTACAAGAATACTGGTCAAAACGGGTTAAATGGGTCAAATATGGGTCGACTCATACTCGACACGACCCACCCATTTGCCACCCCTATACTCTGCACTACTATGACCTTATGCTTGATCATGTTTCATGAGCTCTCTAAAAAGTAGCCCTAACTTTCGTAAGAAGCGACATCACTTCTAAGCTTATATAGGTGAAATATTTACCATGTATTTTTATTACTTAACACATTACAAATTTATACTATACTTCATTAAGAATTCAATTCAACTTACAAAACATAACAAGAGATGCTGATTTCTCATATCAGAATTACGTCAGTATCAAACAATCACATTCGGTAATATGTTCTTACTCATTAAACCTTATAACTAGTGATATTCTAGAAATAGGTTGGGTTACCATTACTGGTGATTTCAATTAAAAGACTTCAGCCCCATTTCTTGTGAGGTTATTATTATCATGTCTCTTGATAAAGCCTTTGTGAATGGATCGACTAGATTATTACTTAACCTTACGTAGATAATTGTTATGGTTCCATTTTTAATCAATTGTCTCAAATATTCATGTCTTAGACTAATATGTCTAAACTTACCATTATAGGTGTTATTATAAGCTCTTGGCAAAGTGGCATAATTATCACAATAGATAGAAGTATGAGGCATAGGATTGGATCATATTTTGATATCCAACAACAAATTCCTAATCCATTCAGCATCTTTCCCAGTTGTCGTAAAGCAACGAATTCTAATTCCATCGTTGAGTGAGTTATACATGTATGTTTCAACACCTTCACCTAGTGTGAAAATCTATCTAGAAATAAAATGTCCATCCTCCACACTTGTAATCTAATTAGTATCAGTATCATTCTAATACAGCTGGATAATTTATTATAGAACAATCCTAAATTTTAAGTTATCTTAAAATAACAATTATGGTAATAGCCCTCCAATGTTCTATACTTGGAATACTAGTATATCTGCTCAACTTGCATACATAATAAGTAATATCAAGTCCAATACAATGCATCGCATATATTAAAGAAGATATAGAACTCGCATATTCAAGTTGTGCTATCATTTTACCAATATTATAATTTATTTTAATATTTGAATCAAATAAAGTACTTATTTACTTGAAATTGAAATGTTGAAATTTTTTAACAATTTTTCAACATAATTACATTGCTTAAAGAATAACCCCACTATGTTTCTTAACTTTAATACCTAAGATAGTATCTACTTCATCGAAATCCTTCATTTTAAACATGAAAGTTAAATACTTCTTAATCTCGATAATTTCAGTCATATTCATTCCAAAGATAATCATATCATCAACATACAAGCACATTAAGACAACATAGTCTTTAGTGAATTTAGAGTATATGCATTATTAACACTATTGTAGATGTAACCATTAAACAATATGACTGAATTAAATTTTTCAGGCCACTGCTTAGGAGCTTGCTTAAGCCCATAAAGAGACTTAATTAATTTACAAACTTTCTTTTCATATTTAAGAAGAACGAAACCCTTAGGTTGCTCCATGTAAATTTCCTCATTTAAGTCTTCATTCAAGAAAGTAGTTTTGACATCTGTTTGATGAACATAAAGATCATAAATGGGAATTAGAGCAAAAATAATTCAAATAAAAGTTATACGTGCAATAGGAGCATAAGTATCAAAATAATCTATTTCTTTCTTTTCTCTATACTCCTTGGCCACAAGTCTAGCTTTGAAAGCTTGAATAGAACCATTATAATGATATTTTCTTCTAAAAATCCATTTGCACCCAATAGGCTTGGATCATTTTTGTAAATCTACTAGTATCCAAGTATTATTAGACATAATTAAGTCTATTTCATCATTTATGGCTTCTTTTTAGAAAGAAGCATCTCTAGAATACATAGTATCATTAAAGCTTTTAGGATCGTTTTCTAAATTTAATACGAAAGGGTATTTATTTATCATCTCTATCTCTTTCAACAAGAAAAACATGAGTAATAAAATCATAACCTAAGTCTTTTAGTTTCCTAGCTCTAGTACTTCTCATCGGTTCAATCATTTTTTTTATAATCATTCGTTTCTTTATCTTGAAAATCTACTTGAGTTTCCATAGGTTTGAATTATTTTCAACACTTTCAGAACCCATAGAATATTTGTTCTCAAAAATTCAACGCCCATCGATTCTACAATGACATTGGACTCTCAGTCAAGAAGCCTAAAAACTTTAATGTTTTTGGCATATCTAACGAAAACACTTTTGATAACTCTAGGTCCAAGTCTTGTTCTCCTGAAGTTTGATACTCGTTAGTATGCCAAATACCCCACATGTTAAGGTATGACAAATTTGGTTTTCTACCCTTCCATACTTCATAAGGGGTTATATCATTTTTCTTGGAATGCATTTTGTTATGAATATAACATGCAGTAAGCAATGTTTCTTGCCAAAGATTAATTTGTAGTTTTGAATTTGAAAGCATACAATTAACCATTTCTCCAAGAGATCGATTTTTCCTTGCAGCCAAATCATTTGTTGTGGAATATATGGTGTCGAGACTTGATAAATCATACCATGTTCTTCACAAACTGAAAAGAATTCATTTAAGAAATATTATCTACCTCTATCTGAATAACTTTGATTTTTCTTTCTAATTGCTTTTCTACTTCAGCCTTGTATTTCTTAAACATGATAAATACTTCATCCTTCGACCTCATTAGATAAATATATACAAATCTATTGCAATCATTCACAAAGGTAATAAAAATACATTTTACCTTCACGTGTTAGCATGCCATTGAATTCATATATATCACTATAAACCAAATTCAATAAATTTGAATTTCTTTTAACATTAGTAAATTGTTTCTTAGTAAATTTAAACTTAGCACATATTTCACATTTATGAAGTTCGCCATTGTAATTTATCGAGTCTAACTTTTTCATATTCTTAAAATAATGAATATTTATATGTGCCCACCTACTATGCCGTAAAAATGAAGACTCAACAATATAAGCAGAACTAATAATATTATTATTGATACTCAATTGATACATTCCATCATTAGTATAACATTTTTCCTACAAACAGCCTATTCTTCGACAAGATAACCTTGTCGATTCAAACAAAACCTGAAAACCCATATTACAAAGTAAATCAATGGAAACTAGATTTCTCCAAATTTCGGGTATAAATAATACATTAAGAAAAGTAATCTTCTTTCTAAAAGTGAAGTCTATCTCCACCATGCCTTTGCTAGCAACTTTTGCAAGAGCATGATTCGCTATCAGGATCTCATGAACATTTGAATTGACAGTCTTTTCAAATTGTTTGAACATGTTTTTGTCCTTGCATACATGGACCATTACTCCATAATCTAACCCTAAACTGAATTGAACAGTAGTAGAATTGATCTCAGAAACCATAGCCATCGCATCATTAATTTTAGAAATTTTCATGTTCGAAAACATACTTGAAATCATGACCACATAATTTTCTTCAACCAAATTCGTATCGGCCTTCACCATTGGAATGTTCTTGTCCTTTGAAATGCTCTTGCGATGAATGCAGTTTTTGGCATAGTGTCCATTTTTTCCACAAACAAAACAGCAACTCTTTTTTTTTTCTTTCTTTTGTGTTCTCTTAGATTAATTCTTGTTTTTTACGTTGAAGTTCTAGCCGATTTTTCATTTTCTTTTCACAACATTCACCTTGAAATCTACACAACACAATTATCACGTAAACACGACACTTTCTTAATGCGAAGATGTTTCTGTATTTGCTCCAAGGTAATGTCCTCTGACTTGTGCATCAGCTTTTTTTCCACGATCTTTCCAAATTGGAGGCAATTTTGCAATAATTGCTCCAACTTGAAAAGCTTATGGAATATCAATCTTGAGGGCACGAATTTTATTCATTAGCACTTGCAACTCGTGGAATTGTTCCAACAAGGATTTTATATCAATAAACTTGAAATCAAAATACTTTGCGATTAGATATTTATTAGTACCTTGCTCCTCTGCATTGTATTTGAATTTCAGTGCGTTCCAAATTTCTCTGGCCCGATTTCATTTAAGTGAATGAGTCATACAAACGATTGGACAGTGTATTCGGAATGTGTCAACGACAAAGCAATTTGTTCTCCGCACGTTTCTTTTTCTCTTTATTAACCCCTTCAATGGCTTCCGCGATTGGTTGTTCTCCCTCGGTAGTAGGCTTTGAATCTTCTATAGGCGCTAAGTTTAGATCCAGTATGCAGGATATCTTCAGGACAGTGAATAGGAACATCATCTTGTCCCTCCAATGACCAAAATTGTTCCCATCAAACTAGTTCAATTTGACCATGTCTTGATTAATGACTTTGATCGTCTCTGACTCCATTGTTGAACGAAATAAATCCTTAAAATTGTTGGAAGAATATAGCTTCGAATAAATAGAGCAATTAAGTCAGACTTTGAGGTGTAATATTACTTTCTTTAGAGATTTATTTACCTCATAATGCTGCTAATGGTTACCGGCAAATATCCACTTAGATACAACAAATTTTCATATGAGAATACTAAGTAGCATTTCTAGTATATCTCTAGGATCTATTTAGAAAGCAATTGAAAAAGATGATTGTAGTTTTGAAAAGAATACTCGAAAAAATGATCTTATACTCGTTCATCCAAAAACTGATATATATATATATATATATATATAGGCAACTCTTCGCAAAAGATTACAAAATAAACAAAGGTATTCATTCAAAAGAAGTTGCAAAATAAACAAATATATTCATTGAGAAAAAGTTGCAAAATGAACAAATGCAACCCTTTGGGAAATGTTACAAACTGAACGAGTATAATTTCTAAAAGTTATCTTGAAAAGACACACATATAAAAATCAGAATAATAAAGATAATAAAAATAAATAAATAAATTTCGAATTTTCATAATTTCCAAAAATACTTAATAAATGAAAACAACCTTTGAACTAATAAAGTGAATAAGAAAACCATACGAAATAAAATAAAAAATAAATGGGTTAGTGCTAATTAAACCGCGGGCATGTAAGCGTACAAAATGCTAAATACGCCTAATAATCGCCTATCCACACCTGAGGTATAGTTCATACCCAACCTTTTTTTTTTAAATACACTAGAGAATGCTTGCATTTATTAGCTACTCATTTCCTCCCAAATTTCTTATGTGAGATAAGTAAAAGCACACCTTGTTTGTTTTACGAACAATCTTCTAACATAAAGTGTTCGGCAAGGTCCAAACACTCAGCAACACGTACTTCAAAAGAATTGACAGGATGGGACAAGCATCATTCCTTGTGCATTGCAAAGTTTCGGTAATATTTCATCAACCAAATCGTCAATCAAGATTGAGGACCATTTTACTACTCAAATGTCATTGAATTGCACAGACCATTTCAATCAGGGGACAATGAACTCATCCGATTCATGTACATCTCATGGATCAGATATGTTTTATGCCATGAAAAGCACCAATCTTTGGATCGGCTCTTCTTTAATTTCATTCAAACTTCGACCCTGAGCTGGATATTCGAATTTATTTTAGCTCTCAGGAATGGCTGACTTAGCGCATGTGTGGGAGAGCGCATGCTTAGTCAAAGTCCAAGTGGAGGCACGGAAAGAGAGGTTTTGCATATTTATCGATAACAGAAATATTATTGTCGGCTTCGCGTATGTAATTATAATTCTACGGCTCTAAAAACTCGACTAGTCTTTTGAAGTTGGCACCAGGTCCCATGTCCATGGAGCTTCATATGCTCTTGTTGCTCCGCCATGTGACTAGAAGCTGACTATACCCACATACTCTTGACTCTCTCCTTCGTCTTTTTTTATGGATCTTCCTAACAACGTGAAGGGGAAAACGGAAGGTGGACATGGACTTTGGCCCTACAAACCTATAATTTATTGACATTGCGCGAAGCCCCATGCATCTCATCTTGCTCTTCTCCGTCGCTTTCTACGTCACTACGAAGCTAGCAACGGAGGGCTTCGAGGTGGTGACATAATCAGGTAAGAAAGGAGGGGAGCCATAGGGGTGTGCAACGGAAACCGCCTAAACCGAACCGGACCGGACCGGCCGGTTTTGGGTGGTTCCCATGGTCGGCGGTTCGGTTCCCCCGGGTTCCTAATCTTGGAACCGGCGGCGTTGGTCGGTTCCCGGTTCCAAGGTGGGAACCGGACCGACCAAATTTTTTATATATAATTTATATTCATATAATATAGAAACACATATAATATTAATATTATATATGAAACTTATTACAATCGGAATTGCAATTTAGGTAACAATCTCTTATGTGGCCAAGAGACCACCAAAACTCTTGTTGTTACTCTTTATTTATAGAAAAAACTCTCCTCATGCTCACACTCTCTCTCTTGCTCCCCTCACTTGCAAACGACAAGGCACTTCAAGCCTTAAAAAGTCTCATATCGACTAAACATTCAAAGTATAGAAGAGAGATTGTCTATAAAACCTAAGCCAAGCACAACCTTTAATCACGTTGTTCATGGGTTTTATGCTTAAAATTAAGCATGAAACACATAAACTATGATTGATATTCACACAAGTGAAGTTTGAATATTTTGCACGTGGAAACATGTGTGAGTAGTTTTATTAGATTGCTCGGAAACCGAATTTGATTGATCGGTCCGGAACATGATTATTCTTTAGTGAATGGTCATTCTTTAGTGAAAAAATAAAGTGCTAATTCTTTTGGATCGAACCGGAACCGATGGTCCGATCCGGTTCTCGGTCCTAAGACCAACGGTCCGGTCCATGGTTCCCAAAATTGGGAACCGATTCTCCCGGTTCCACCTTGGAACCGGATCGAACCGGGAACCGATCACCCCTAGGAAGCCAGGCTAGGTGAAGAAAATGTTAGGTGGGCCAGCTCTTCAGTTCACCCTCGTGCCCGCCCAATCAGGAAGCGGCACGTGGATTAGAGGTTTTAGTCTGGCAAGGCGACAGCTTAAAATTCATCCAAATAAACGACAAATCAAAAGGCCACATCGACGACAAGTGTAAGAGGCGTCTGATACATCCACGCGCCAAGTACAAAAGGCACTACGGGAAAAGGCCACTTTGATTCCCACGTCTAAATGATGGTTCCAGCCGCCTATATAATTAATGAGAAAAATATTAGGTGCCCATATATAGAGCCGTCAATTTTACACTAATCCACCCGATGTCTACCAAGTGACAATTTGAAACCCACTTGTTAGATACCCTCGTGTCCCCTCTCTTTTTTGGTTAATGTTTTTACTTTTTTCTTCCTTTTCCTTCTTCTTCTTTCCCTTTTCACTATCTCCCTCCTCTCTCTTCCGTGGATGCACACTCACTCTCTTCTTTTTTCATTTTTTCCCAAAATGCTCTGTCACCCGCCACTCGGCAATCCACCTCTATCTCCTCCTCTATCTTCGCCCACTTCTTCTCCGACCTCCAGCGTCGCCACGTCCTGTCCGACTCGTCTCGCACCCTTAGCATCGACACCCGCGTTGGCCAGGAGCTCAAGGCCCTCCGCCACATCAATAAACCATGCTTCTGTTTTTGCCTTCTCCGTTGCCTACGCTGACCCTGGTCGAACTCTAAGCTCTGAATCACAAATTTAGGGTTTACTCGAGCTTAGATCCAAAAAATGAGGCTCAAATTTGCCGGCGTAACTCAAGCTTGACGACAGAGGATAGACAACCATGAGGTGGTGGTGGAAGGCGATTCGCGGGATTAAATTGATAGTGAGTCTTAGTTGAGGCATTTCCTTCTCGGTGAAGTGAAAGGGGGAGGTCTTCGGCGTAGTGAAAGCACTGAAAGGAGGAAGAAGAAAGGAAATAAGAAAAAGAAGAAAAGAAGTAAAAACATTAATCGAAGAGAAAGAGAGGTAAAAAGGTAAAAACATTAACCAAAGAGAGAGAGGACGCGAGGGTATCTGACAAGTGGATCCCAAATTAACATGTGGGGAGCGTTGAGTGGATTAGTGGTCTATACTTGGGCACCTAATATTTTCTCATAATCGACTGGATTGAAGGAATTGTAGAAGCCTGAAAATCATCTTATGAATGGGTGCCTCTCATACAATCTATCAAGTACACTATTAATTGACTTTTCATACATAATGTAAGAAAAGCTTGGGTTATTTGATTGTGGCAAGTATCAAGTTGAGAGCACTGGTTAAAAAAATTATTCATCGACATAGGACTACATTGAATAAATATCATACTTTGATGTCCCTATGAAATCGACCATGACAGCCGCATGTAATGCTCGGTTGATTGATATGCACGGTGGATAGACAATCGACATTGTATTATACCAACTAATTATGAAATTGTATTGATAGCCTCGACTCGTGTCCTAACTCGAATGAGAGCTAGATTTGCCTCGGAATTGTCTTTCTTTCCAAGGCATAACCTATATCCATGTGGTTCATATTCACTTAAAAGAATTTTTATTCAAACATTAATTGGTCGTGTATTAGTAGATGATATCTATATAGGCCCACGTTGCATTGCCATGTACGCTCAACACATGGTGCCATTCGTTGAACTGAACTTGGACTCGCATAGGCATACCAATATTACAATTTCCACTTTCGAAGTATATTCGTGAGCCTCGGGCAGCTTCTGTTTGCTGCTGCGGTTGTGGATCCAGCAACTTGTGCTGCTACAATGGCAAGACCAGAATGCACCGTGATGTGTCGTATTTGCAGCCAGTGAGTATGGCCCTGGAAATAACCCAGCGCGACCTCTTCTTAAGAGGCTGAAGGACAGGCCCGGGATCGTGCAGCCGGCGCCACAGGCCAACCGTCGGAGAGCATTAGTCAGTCAAATTGGGAAATGATATTCCATGGAGTTGGTGGCTTGTTTTGGTTTTCTTTTCAAAAGTGGGATTTTCTGGAATTTATTTAAAAAATGAAATTAAAAGAAAGTTAAAAAAAGAAAAAGCAAACCATATGGACTCCTATATTTTGATTACCAAAAAAAAAAACCATATGGACTCCTATAAAAGGCATTAAACGCCAAAGCTGTATTGGCTCTGATTATCGACAATGCAGTTCGGTAGTATTTTCCTGCTTGCTCTCTTCTTGATCCTATGCTTGTTTCTGCAACGCATCAGTTGCCTGGCGCCACCACGGCCCCCGCCTCTGCCGCATCCAGAGCCGCCCACGCCGCCGCCTCCCCAGCTGCAGGACTCGAGCACACCTCAATATCACCCCAGCTCATGGGAAGCCAAGGGTAGGTCGCCTCCCCCTCCGCCAGTCCACAACGTTCCCGCCCATCAACGTTCCCTCCAGCCACGGCCCCCACCTCCGCCACGTCCGGAGACGGCGGTTGAGACGGCGGCTGTACCCCCGCTGCCACCTTCCCAGCTGCAGGACTCGGGCACACCTCAATATCACCCTGGCTCATGGGAAGCGAAGGGTAGGTCGCCTCCCCCTCCGCCCGTCCACAACGTTCCCGCCCATCAACGTGCCCTCCCGTCCGGGCCCCCTCCTCCGCCACGTCCGGAGACGGCGGCTGTACCGACACCACCACCTCCCCAGCTGCAGGACTCGGGCACACCTCAATATCACCCCGGCTCATGGGAAGCCAAGGGTAGGTCGCCTCCCCCTCCGCCCGTCCACAACGTTCCCGCCCATCAACGTGCTCTCCCGTCCCGGCCCCCACCTCCGCCACTTCCGGAGACGGCGGCTGTACCGACACCACCACCTCCCCAGCTGCAGGACTCGGGCACACCTCAATATCACCCCGGCTCATGGGAAGCGAAGGGTAGGTCGCCTCCCCCTCCGCCCGTCCACAACGTTCCCGCCCATCAACGTGCCCTCCCGTCCCGGTCTCCACCTCCGCCACTTCCGGAGACGGCGGCTGTACCGACACCACCACCTCCCCAGCTGCAGGACTCGGGCACACGTCAATATCACCCCGGCTCATGGGAAGCGAAGGGTAGGTCGCCTCCCCTCCGCCCGTCCACAACGTTCCCACCCATCAACGTGCCCTCCCGTCCTGGCCCCCACCTCCGCCACGTCCGGAGACGGCGGCTGTACCGACACCACCACCTCCCCAGCTGCAGGACTCGGGCACACCTCAATATCACCCCGGCTCATGGGAAGCCAAGGGTAGGTCGCCTCCCTCTCCGCCCGTCCACAACGTTCCCACCCATCAACGTGCCCTCCCGTCCCGACCCCCACCTCCGCCACTTCCGGAGACGGCGGCTGTACCGACACCACCACCTCCCCAGCTGCAGGACTCGGGCACACCTCAATATCACCCCGGCTCATGGGAAGCCAAGGGTAGGTCGCCTCCCCTCTGCCCGTCCACAACGTTCCCGCCCATCAACGTGCCCTCCTGCCACGGCCACCACCTCCGCCTCTGCTGCCGTCACAATATTAGAGCACAAGCATATATGTGATTCCAGGGATGTGCAGGGATTTCTGTTTCAGTTAGCCACTCAACTTGTGTTTTATATGATGTCGTGGTTAGTATGAATACTCGTACTTTTTGTTTTTGAGCTGTGTGTGTTATTAGACCATCGATTCAATCTAAATCAACATAGCGCGCACGTTGTCTCCTTCACGTGCTTCTCTGAGAGTGTTCTTTGATTTAAAAAAAAAAAAAAAAAAATAGACACATTGTTTTTTTTCTTTTTTTTTTTTTGGTCGAGAAGCTAGCTGCATAGTTTCGATCCCCATGAAAATGTGGGAATCGTTACTAGACTAGTCTTTTCAGCCGAAAAGAATGTCTAAGAGAAAGAAAACGGTTGAGAACGACGGCTGGTTTCGATTGTAAAATAAAACATAAGTAGTCTTTGCGCTTGATTCGTGTGAAAGTAAACACGGAAAATGAGGAAATTATAGACAGATGCTTCTTGAGATTCTACGTAGAAGAGATAGCCAAGGGTTTATGTTTTTCATATCTTTTGTGGATGGAATCGTATTTGTTTAGGTCATGTTAAAATAAAGGGTTCTCCTATTTAGGACTATGATATCTTCACTTTGTTTATAATTGGAGGAGTAGCAATTTCGTTCTATTACCATAACGCTCACGAGTCCGATGTTCTCAGGCTTGGGGGTCATCGGTTTGTTCGTTCCCACTTCGATGCCACGTGCAGATATCCGACGCTTTGATTAGCATTGTTTGTCCGAATGCGGACAAACGATGGAAAGTTCATCGCAAAATCGCGATCGAAAATGAGTTTAGAGATCACTTTCGTCGAGAATAAAGTACGAAAGCCAAAACTGAACAAAGGAAAGTACATAGACCAAATTCATAGTTCTCTATTTCAATTTTTCTTACTCCCCACGAGCGCTAAATATCTATCTTCGGTGCACAGTTAGCCTTTTCCGCTTATGTTAGATGGAAATGCGAAATCTATCATGAAATCTTGATCGGAGATTACCTTAGGGACCAATTTCGTTACAAAGGGAAAGCATATGGACCAAAATTGAATAGGGCAAAATAGTATGAGACCGCTTGTTGGAAGTTAAACCTTTTTCAAACTACACGAGAATACGAACATCTGGCATGACCGATGTCCAAGGACGCACACAGATTGCCCTATTCACATGTATCAAGAAAGGATCTACTTACGAAATGATACACTTGATCCTTAAGATTATTCCAAGCGGAAGAAATTATGCACCTCCTATCCTTTTCTTGAAATCATTCAAATGGACCCAAAAGACTGGCATATATTCGGTCCAATACGGACTACAAACCACGGAGGAAAGCGCTGCAAATGTGCAATATCTACGAGTTTGGTCATTCAATAGACCGCTCGTTAGAGACGCTCACTCGGAAAAATTTTGATTATTGAGAAATGGACTGATCAGGAATTATTAATTTCTCTACTTTACTTCAACAATTTTGATTATTGTGATTCACCCGGTTCAAGATGGATCGGGGGTGGAGGACAGCTGGCCTGTTGACTACAAATGGACGGTGGAGGGTAAAGACCCTTTCTCGTGCCCTGCTTTTCGAGAATTCTGGCTCTGAACATGCTTTGACTCTCTGGTCTCGCCGACAAGGCGAGAAAACCAGCATCGCGAGCGTTTCTACACGACCGGCTTTAGAGTCAAAAGGACCGGGACCTAGGACAAGTGCCGCCGGCGCCGGCGCTGTAGGGCAACGATGCGCATCACCGCCATCTCGCAGCATCTTAAATTGAGAAGCACCTGAATCGGGAAATCTTCGACCAAAAAAGAAATAAAATCAGGGAATCTTTCGCCAGCCTTCTTTGTCGTCGACCCTTTGAAAATTAATATCTCGATTCTAGAGGCGGCATTATCGATCCGCTCAAAAAGTCGGCTTTCCCACTACATGGGCTCTTTTCAGGCTTTTCGTTGGCGTGACTAGGTCTGATAGCATAAACAATTCTAGACTTTTTGTCTGTTCCTGTTGCTTTCTTGCAGGAATCATTCTCTTTCCTTTTTGCTTTTAGGGCACGAGGGATGGATTGGCAGCCGCCGTTGGCATATCTACATGAGTAGAGACCCCTCAATGCGAGCTCTATCTTGCTTGTTTCCAGCAAAAACAGCTAGAAGATTATAACTCAGTACCGATTTAGCCATAGGCATCATTCCAATGCACACAAAGACGTCGACAATCTAACCACGACATTTTGCGCCATTGAAATTCAATTATCTTGACGAGCAATACTTGCTTCGATCATTCCACAATGATATAAGCAGTCTAGACAAGTATTTTAAATTCACCTTCCTAGACAGTGTAAGCCATCAATTCTCCGATAGCTGACCGCAGTCTTCTATTACAACTGTTTCCCTCGTGCTTCCACTATCAGAACCCACACTCTCCATCTCCTTAACCACACTATACCCGTCCACGACCTTCCCGAACACGACATGCTTCCCATCAAGCCACGGGGTCTTCTCGGTGCATATAAAGAACTGAGAGCCATTGGTGTTGGGTCCCGCATTCGCCATTGACAGCACTCCTGGGACGGTGTGTTTCATTTTGAAGTTCTCATCTGCAAATTTCATTCCATATATAGACTCCCCGCCGGTTCCGTTGCCCCTAGTGAAATCCCCGCCTTGACACATGAAGTTTGGGATTATGCGGTGAAAGGACGATCCCTTGTAATGCAGTGGTTTCCCGGCTCTACCAATCCCCTTCTCCCCGGTGCACAGAGCGCGAAAATTTTCAGCAGTTTTGGGCGTGACATCAGCAAACAGCTCCATTACAACCCTGCCCGCTTTCATCTTACCAATCAATATGTCGAAGAAAACCTTTGGATTCGACATGCTCTTCAAACTACCCACAGCTTCCTAACTGCAACCTCTGTGCAAGTAAACTAGAGTCAGCATATTAAGCTACGACCAAATAAGAGTTACAGAGCAAACCCACAGCCTTCCTCAGATCATCACAAAAAAAATCTGTAAATTCAACCTGTGGAATGCACATGAGGTTATACTCTTCACCAAATTTTCCAAATCAAAATCCCAAGCCAAGAGTTGCATCAGTGCCAAAATGCAACTAGAGCAAGTTACTGGCATTTCACAAACCATAACAAAGAGAAGCTGCGGATTGACTCTGAAACTCAATCTTTTCCCCTAACCGAGGGTGTGGGAGAAAGTACAGCAGAAGAAACTTACACTGATACAAAAAGCTATATACAACAAACCACCCACACCCTCTTCTCTTTTCTTTGTATTTCTTTAAAAAAACATTGCTTTCCTGTCACTCAAGTGCCTTTATCCAGAAAATATAGGATAGCGGGAATATTAATTAGGGTTTGATTATTCATCAGATCATGCAAGCCAGGTTCCGGATCCATTTTCGGAAGATCTCTTCCTTCTCTTCAAGATCAAAGAGATCCCATAGACGGCCCATAGAAGGCCCATAGACAGCCCATCGGAATAGACAAATTTCATCAAAGAATAGGCATACAGGCAGTATACCACCAGCCAAAAGAGAGACCAATGATGACGTACTAATTGAACTGAGCACACCCTCAAACATCGTAACCCAACTTCAGCATTTTCACTCCCAGATTTCTCAGGGTACTTAACATCACAAAAGAAACAACAAAAATCATCACCACGAATACCATTTCGCAACAGAACATAAGCAGACAATAGAGGGTATCGAGATTCGTGGGGGGAAATGTACATCGACCTCCTCGAAATCCCCCCCGAATCCCAAGAACGGACCATCAAGGGGGATCGATTGTGTACGAAGATGGATGATTTTCGTGTGGCACAGCTTTTGAGCTCCTCAGGCTTGGATTAAATCGCCCGGAAGCCTTCGATATGTGCGTTTCTCCCTTCCCATTTCACCGCAACACAGGAAAAAAAAATAGAAAAAAAAGCATGCACACAAGCAACAGAGACGAGCAATGCAACAAGAGAGCGAAACCAGCAGTATACGCAGCTGCAGAGAGAGAGAGAGAACCTTGAGGACTGGAATGGAAGTTCCAAGGAAGAGGCGTCCCAGTGACGAGAGAGAGACTGCTAGGGTTTAAGCCATGGAGGGGAGGGGGGTTTATACTTTATAGGAGAGCGAGCAAAGGTATTTTGCTGGGTTTAATGGGCCGAAGTTTTCAGAGGCCCAAGCCCAGAGAATGGAGGGATTCCAATTAGATTTTTAGAGAAAAACGGCAACTTTGGCCCGTCAAGCTTGTCATGCCTTCCCTAAATTTTTTAATTTGCTCAACGTGGTTCATGAATTTTTAAAATACATATTCAATTCAGCCCCTATACTATTGAAAATATCCAAATGTTATCCCTGAACTTAAATTAATGGAAGAATAACATTGCGTATTCTTATATGGTTTAGGGACTAAATTAAACATTCATCAATAGTTTAAGAATCACTTTCAACAAATGAAAGATTCAAGAACTACATTACACTTTGGGAAAAATTCAAGATCATATTAAACAAATTAAAAGTGTAGAGACGACATTGCACGTTGGGCCAAAGTTTAGAAATTTTTCTCTCTATGTCTCTAGTTTATAGTATGAAGCAAACCCGGCACTTTTCTAACAACTATTTTTTCCCCAACATAAAAGGTTTATATCTTTACATGTAAAGAAAACCCGAATTCCATAAATGCCCGTTTATATTGCAAGATATATTTCAAAATACAGAAGAACAAATGATACTATAATCCAAAAGTAATGTCGATAATCAAAAGGTGATTCATTAAATTTCTACTAAAATAAGAAATTTAAATATTTCCTCTCGGACAATAGTTGGTTTAATTTCTTCTTTTAAAAAGATTAAATCTCCAAATAGTATGAATCTTTCTATAAACATTTAATTCTATGTCCTTTTTTTCTACAAGGAAAACATGTGCTCTTTTTCTAGTCCGAAAATAAATAATAACAAATTAATAACAACATAATAATAGCAATAAAATAGATAAGAGCCATGATGGTAAATTAGAATGGTCAATGTAAATCTTATCTTGTCTTATCCTCTCCTAATAACAAAATTTTAGATTTTGCGCTTCTCGTCTTTGAAAAATTCAAAGGGTTTCCCCAAGATACGGTACGCTAGGCCAATGTCCCGATTCCGGATATGATTCGTATTGGTCAAGGATATACTACTCTCTGAGTTTCGTTAGGGCAACAAAAAATTGGGGATAATGTTGGCACTTGCCGAATATTAACGGTGGCCTGTGGTGCCGGCCGCGGCGGCACTCTCTTGGGGCTTTCCTTTTGTCTCTGGAGCCTTTGTGTCAAGACGCTCGCAGTACTGCGAGCCTGACAGACGGGAGTGCATCGTGGCCTCAGCATCAAAGGCGGTCATGCGAGCTGCTTGATCGGCCACCGCCGTCGCAAATAGGAGCATCACCGGGAGCACGAGGATCGACCGAGCCTCCGCCGGTTTCTTCGCCTATGCGCAGAAATGGTTTTAAAAAGAGGAAGAGAACCGCCGGGGGGGGAGGAGTTATGAGTTTGGAATGGCGATGGCATGCGAGCGTTGAGATGAGATTTTACTTTATATGGGTATGAAGTCCCAAGTTCACTTTTTAAGTCAATTTAGCCATTAGTAGTCGACGCACTCACCCGGTTCATGGTGGGTTGACCCCGGTTCAGTGCGTTGACTACGAATGGCAAGTTGTGGCACCCAAAACGTTGTTCTTTTTTTTTTTTTCCTGCTTTCCCCCGTGCAGCGAATTGCAATCACCGGCCCAGCGTACTTCCTGGGGTCTTACCATATCCTAAGGATCGCGATTTGCTCTGTGTGTGTGGGAGTGCGTAAGAAAGAAGCATCCTGTGCAAATGGCTGCAGTAAAGTGGAAGAATTGGTAACGTGTAGTTAGCTCGTAATTCATTCATTTAAGTTTTGAGTTAGTGTCAATTCAGCTAAATTTGTGAAAGAGCATTCTCTTGAATCTCTAAACGTGAAGATGTCGCGCATTTATCGTGCCTTCCCACATGATTTTGTGGTCCGTGATGGACTGGATCCATGGAAATTTTTTTGGTCTATTTGAATGATTTCCAAGAAGAGACTAGCAGGTTAATAAAAATGCACAATATCTCCCGCTCGAAGTTACCTTATGGGTCGTCTCTATTACTCTTGAAATCCCTTCTCGACATGGAATTTGTGTGCATCCCTGGATAGCGGTTGCGTCAAACATTCAAATTCTTTTATAGTATAGAAAAGTTGTGTAATACAAGAAGTTACACTATTGTCCTATTCAATGTTGGTCTGTATGTTTTCACTTTGTAATGCATCTGGTCCTCAAGGTAATCTCCAATCAAGATTTCATGATGAATTTCGTATTTGCACATGACACGAAACAAAATACTTCACCATGCACCGAAGATCGGAATTTAGCGCCGGCTCGGTATAAGAAAATAGGAGATCTACGAACTTGGTCTACGTACTATTGCCTTTGTTCATATCTTACAAATTCGATCTCTACACTGATTTTCGATAATGATATGGTGATAGACGTTGCATTTTCATCCAAACGCAGCCAAACGATGCTAATCGAGAGTCAGATAACGCACAAGTTGGGGCCTAACTAAAGAGAAATCACTGCACATCCATGGAATCACATACATGAATACAGCAACAGCAGCTGCGGCGGCGGCGGAGGTGGAAGAAGTGGTGGAGGAGGGCTTTGATGAATGGGGACGTTGTAAACGGGTGGAGGTGGCAGGGGACCTACACGTCGCCTTCCTTAAGCTATGGCAAATCCCTTGGTACCAATGACGAACTCTGCCTGAGAAACGCGGCCTTGGATGTTACCATGCGGCCTTATCCACTGCCAGCGCGGGGCAGATGATCTGTTGCAGAAACAAGCCTTGGATCGAGAAGAGAGCAAGCAGACAAATGTCTTCTGAGCTTCAATGTTCATAACCAGAGCTGAAAGAGTCACAGCTTCGACCTTTGTCAATGGAGGTATGCTCTTTTTCTATATAGGTAAAACAGGAGGCTTGAGATGGAGAGCGATTAGATTGATGAGCAAGTTTTACGTTATGGTATTAAAATTTAATACAGCAGGAATTGAAGTTCTGAAAAGTTAATTTTTTCAATTCTTTTGAATTGCCCACTTATTACGTGTTCTCGAGCAAGCAAAAGCATCCGACTTGTCAAGCTAGAACTAGAACAAGCCATGGAATGTCATTTCGCACATTGACTAGCTAATGCTCCCCGGAGAATGGTGGCGCCGCTTGGTGGTATGCACGGTTGGTCTATGGTGCCGGCGGCACAGTTCCCAGCCCCATCCTTCGACCTCTAAAGAAGAAGTCACGCCAGGTTATTTCCAGCCATACTCATCCTAATGCAAATACGACACATCGCGATGGATTGTGGTCTTGCCATGGAAGGTGGTTGCTTAAGCTGCTCAATCCACAACTAGGGGTGAGCTCAGTTCCCGGTTCTTAAAGGACCGGTTCCGATTCCCAGTTCCTTAAAGGACAGATTTCGGTTCTCGATTCCTTTTTTTTTCGGGAATCGGTTTTAGAACTGGTTAGGGCTCCAAAAGGAGCTCCCCCTCCCCGCTTGCCCCCTACCCCACTCCCTATTCAAATTTCAGAACTGGAACTTTCACGCCACTGGACACTAGTCGCCGATGCCGCTCGCCCGAACCCTTGTTGCTCAATGCCAATCGCTACCATGCTCGCTCCGCGCCGCCAACGTCGCCGCTCGACGCCAGTCACTGGACTCGTTTATCACGAAGCCCAAGGAGGATACGTCGATTCTCGGTTCCGGTTCGATTCCGCCAGACGCCTTAACCCTCAACGCCGCTCACCCACTCACCCCCGAGTCCCGACACCCTTGGCCGAGCCTCCCCCAAAGCTGCTTGCCCAGCTGCATCCTCAAGGCAACTCAACGCCACTCACCCAGTCACTCCCGACACCACTCGCCAAGCCTCCCCTGAAGCACATCGCTTCCTACACCTACCGCAAGTCCGATCCCTTCAAGATCGGTCTCTGGAATTGGTGAGTCAGATTGACCCCGAGCTTCACGATTAAGATGAATTGCCTGTCTATTATGCAACCTTATGTTTTTCCATAGTGATAGCTTTGCTCTTGCATCTTTGTATCTTGGATACTGCAAGTAGTCTTTGGTTGTAGGAAGATGACGCCTGTTTTATTTCTGGCAAATGCCATACATGTCTACCTGTGATAATATTTTTCACTTTGGTGATTAAGGATAATTTGCCTGTTTTATTTTTCACTTTTGTATTTTCTAAGTTGTGTGAAGAAGGAAATTAAAGGGCAAGGAGAATAAGAACAAGGCATCTGAACATAAGCACAGATTCTATACAGTTGCGCACATGAATGCGCAACTTTCCTGCTCATTTTATCGTTCCAAATTCTATAATGGTCTTATTCTTGGGAGTTTCAAAACCCAGTTGAATGATGCACAGAGGTCTACCTTTTGTTTAGCTGAATGGGTGTAACAACTTAATGCAAATTGTAAATTAGAGTCAAATTGCTAAGTTGATGAGGGTTTCTAATGCAACTCTCAGCAACCTATCCAGTTTTAATCCTTAGTCTCCCCTAAAACATTGATTAATGCGGGGGAGAGATCGTAGATGAAAAATGTTTTCACAAGAAAACTTGTTTATAGCTCGTATTTCTATACGATTGTTCTAGTGGTGTTTCATTTCTAGTTTGCTCTTTGTTTTGAAATTTTTATATTCTATTATTGTTGTATAATGTGAAGTTAATGTATCAAGATAATATGTCAATGGAGGTGAAGGGACGTGAGGAGATGACTTCGATTATGGAATGGGAGTTTTCTAGCGATGAAATTGAATAAGAGGCACCCCCTACCATGAATGCCACAAATAAGGTACCTAATTCTCATTTTCATCATAATAAGAAATATACATCCAAATGCTTGAATCATTATTCAAGAATCAGCGATAAAGATGGAAAAATATATCAAGTGAAGTGCATTCATTGTGGGTCCATGATTAAGTACCGTGTTGCTAACGGTACTTCTACAATGAGGAAACACTTGACCACATGCAAGAGGTTTCCCTGTAATATAGATAAGAAGCATAAATTCTTTGCATCACGTAATGTCAACATAGCTGGTAAGGCAGGAGGAGATTCTAATACTGGTAGCGTCTTATCGACATGGTCATTTAATCAAGAACGTTGTAGGCACATGCTTGCTCGGTTCATCATTCTTGATGAGCAACCTTTCTCCTCGGTTGAGCGTGTTGGATTTCGTGAATATGTTACTGAGTTACAATCTCTCTTCAAACATATATCATATTTCACAGTGGCAAAAGACTACATGAAATTGTATTTATGTGAAAGAACTTATTTGAAGAATTATTTAAGAAAAATTAATTATAAGATCACACTTACGATTGATACGTGGAGTTTCAATCAAAATCTAAACTATTTGTGTCTCACTGCACATTTAATTGATGAAAATTGGAAGTTGCATAAAAGAATCATCAACTTTGTGGTGATGCATAGTCACAGGGGTAGGAAGATTGGGAAAATGATGGAGAAATGCATTAAGGAGTGGGAAATAGAAAAAAAGGTGTCCACAATTACTGTGGATAATGCTAGCTGGAATGATATTGCAATTGGCTATTTGAGGGAAAAACTTTCTTTCGAAAGGTTATTGATATTAGATGATAGTGTTTTACACATGAGGATGATATTGCAATTGGTTATTCGAGGGAAAAACTTTCGAAAAAAATGTCATTGATATTAGATGATAGTGTTTTACACATGAGGACAACTCATATATTAAATTTGATTGTGAGAGATGACTTGACTATGGTATGTGACTCCATTGCACGTATCCGAAATATGGTTAGGTATATAAGTAGTTCTCTCACGAGAGCCAAAGGATTTCAATCTTGCATTGAGAGAGAACGGATCACTTATAAGGGTTCAGTAGTTCTTGACGTTACCACTAGATGAAACTCCACTTACCTCATAATAGACATCACCATAAAGTTCAGAAAAGCTTTCGAAATGATGGAAGAAGACGATTTATCTTTTGTAAGTGAGCTTAATCATGAAACTTCTAGTGATGATGATTGAGAAAAAACTATTATTATTTCGAAATTTTTAAAAGTATTCTATGATGCCACCAATTAGATATCTAGGAGTTCATGTGTTATTTCAAATGATTATTTTGAAATGATAGCTCTTTTGTATAGCTATTTGAAAGATGTGGTCAATATTTTGGATCATAAGCCTCAAGCTATGGGTGTGAAAATGAAAGAAAAATTTGACAAATATTATGGAAGCTTGGATAAAATGAATATGATAGTGTTGATTGTAGTTGTGTTAAATCCTAGAGCCAAGTTAAATTATGTGAGTTTATTGTATGGACAAATTTATAATGATAAATCGAAAATTAAAGAGATGCATTACAAGGTGAATGATATATTTGAGAGTTTGTATGAATTTTACGAGCAATCTTCTCTTATTTCAAGTGATCAAAATTTTGGTGGTCATAATTTGGGTATAAGTATTAGTAGTTCCAATATTGATACGGGTGATAATGAAGGAATAAAGAAGTATAACGGACAAGCTTAAAAGAAAATGTTTTCATATTCGAATGAACAAGGGTGCAATGACAGCAAGTCCGAGTTTGATGAGTATCTTCAAGAAAAAAATGAAAATGATCTTGATCTTAACATTTTGATTTGGTGGAAGACTAATGGATCAAAATATAATATCATTTTTTTTATGGCTCGAGATATTTTGTCTATTCATATAACTACCGTTGCTTCAAAGTCAACTTTTAGTACATCGGGTCATGTGCTTGATGGCTTTCGAAGTTCTTTAACTCCCAAAGTAGTTGAAACTTTGATTTGCACTCAAGATTGGTTAAAAATCGTTCGTGTACCGCTTGATGTTGAAGAGTGCATCGAGAGTGCACAAAAAATTGAGTTAGATAAGTAATGTTTATATCTTTATATATTGTAATTCTTTTTGTATATCTAATAAGTGGATATTTTATTTAATCTCTTCTTTCTTTTCTTTTTTTGATATGGTTGGTCTTAATGTGGAGATTATCATCGATAAATAGAGTTGGTGGTGTCGCATCTGCAATGGGTCCGGTGGTTGAGAAGTCAAACAAGGTTTTTTGTTGGTTCTGTGCTGCTTTAACTGTGCAGAAATTGATTGATGAGCAATTTTGTTTGTCATAATCTTAATGCAGGCTCCTCTTATGTACATTGAATTTTTGAATTATGTTGTCAAAGAGTTTAGAAGCTTTTAGATGGACAAAATGGTATGCTTCATGGAGTATTATCGATATTAATTTTTATTTTTATTTTTGTCTTTTGTCTTTGCAGGATTTTGTTGTACCAAAGGAATCATAGGGAAATGTTGCAGAGTTCACACTATGGAGTAGATGAAAATTTGAGATCTTATTGGCACTTCTGGTTTTTCATCTCCTTAGTATATTTTGCTTCACCATTTTTATTTGACTCAACTAATTAGGCATATGTTCATATGGTAAATGTGGCGATTTAAGCTTTAGTGCACATATATTGACATATATAGGCACAATAATTATAGTTAATCAAGCATCTCATTTCCTCTTTGGAAACTTCTTATTGGTTTTAATTATATATGTCCAGATTATTGGTAGCGCCAAGATGTGAGAAGTTACTGTAGAGTACGCGTGTATGTTATAGTTCAAATCTGAAAATGAAAAAAAAAAATTGTTGAAACTTGGAACCAACCCTAGATTCCATGTTTTTTATTCAAACGGATAAATTCCGGGTTCTAAAAATAAGGAACATGTACCCGATGGTAGGTCTTAGATTCTAGACGGAACTGAATTGGAACTTGAAACCGCTCACCCCTATCCACAACCACCACGAATAGAAGCATCGCCAGGAGAACAAGCGACCGAGCCTCCATTCGTTTCTCGCTTATGTGCACAAATGTTTTAAAAGGGGATTAATGAACTTAAATGGCAATAGCATTAGCACGCAACTTAGACATAAGATTACATCATATGGGCTTGAAGTCCAAGTTCACTTCAGCAAGTCAAAGCACGTTCGGAGCCGAACTTTTTGAAAAACAGCGCAAGAGCGATTTTTGCTTTCCACCATGCATTTGTAGCCGACACATTCCCAAAGTCCAACTCGCCGGCCCTTACACGCCCGACCCAACATGAACAGGGTGAATCGCAATCGTCAACCCAGTGGACTTCACGAGGTCCTGCGCCATCGAATGATTGTGATATGTCGAGCACATGTGTAAGGACATGAAAGAAAGAAGAATCCCACATAACTGATTGGATCGAAATGGAGAAATCAGTGGTGTCCATCGATTCTATAACTCAATGATTAAAACTCGAAGTGAGTGTAAATAATCTTGGATTTTTCGACCAGCACCCTTTTGAATCTCCAACTTTGAATATATGACGTTTCCCTGCATGGTTTTGTGGTCCGGAGAGGACCGGATCCATGCAGATCTTTCCAGTCTATTCGAATGATTTTGCAAGAAAAGCCTAGTGGGGTACTGTAATAAAAGCGCGCAATGTCTTCCACTCAAAACAAGGGTCACGTCCATCACTTCGTGGAGTAGATCGTTTCTCGATACCGGTGAATAAAGGCGATCCTATGTGCGTCCCTGGTCTATGGTTCTGCCAAACGCCGGAATTCTGGTATTGAAAAAAGTTTTAAAATCACACCAAGCAGTCTCCTGCTATATTGCCCCATTCCAATCCTGGTCCATGTGCTTTCCTTTTTGTAACGAATTTGACCCTTGAAGTAATCTCCAATCAAAGATTTCAGGACAAGTTCAGTGTTTTCGAAAATGGTATAAAACTGTTGTTGTGCCTGAGCGTTTGCAAAAGGTATGGAAAAGCAAACTACACATATTTCGCAGCAAAGAACGACGGATACAACTTAACATGACGCCCCTTCGTGATCTCCTATTGCAGGCAATAGTTAGCTTGATTAGACCAATCGCGCTCGTGATTCTGAGCAGAAACGCACCGCTCTTCAAAGCGCAAACATAATGTAAAAGGGTCGAAGGTACGATGAAATATGAGAGCTGATTTGAGGCTATCCAAATGGAACATGACCTAAAACAATCTATCGTTGATTTCTTCGTAGCCAATATTGGCTAAGTAGTGGCTTTTGAAGCACTAGCATTGTGTGATGTCAACAGTTTGATAAGGCAAGCTAGAGTAAGGATTTTTGGCCTAATAAATTTCTCACACAATGAATTTTAAGCATTTAGAACTCATAATTCCAATTTTGATACCTTATGAGATTTTATGTAATATTATTAACTGTTTTAAAAATTTAAGTTGTCAAATGAATATGTAGTTTGTTATTTTTAGATATGCCAACACACAGTTAGTAAGCTATCTTGAGTTAGATTGAATCAATGGTCCAACAATACACAGCTTAAAACAGAAATCAAGTATCCACACAAACCATGAAATCACATAACACACAAATTGTTGCCCAACTAAAACAAAAATCAAAGCACATCCATGGCATCACACATATGTTTGTGCACTATATCGCAACTGCTGCGGTGGGGGTGGCGTCTACAGTGGCGGTGGTGGGGCGGTTTACGGTGGAGGACTTTGACAAATGGGAACATTGTGAATGAAAGAAGGTGGCAGCTACAGTGGCGGCGGAGGTGGGGGCTGTGGTGGAGGAGTACTTGGATGGATGGGAACATTGTGAATGGGAGGAGGTGGTGGCGGCCTATGCACGGCTTTCCTTAAGCTATGGTAATTCCCTCAGTATAGATATCGAACTCTGCCTGAATCATACGGCTTCAGAGGTTCCCAGGTAGGTACATCCACCATCGGCGCCTGATAAGTGACGAGTTCCAGAAACGAGCCTTGAAACAGGAAGAGAGCAAGCAGACTAATGCTAGTGAACTTCATTGTTGATAACCAAAGCTGAGAGAGTAACAGCTTGGAACTTTATCAATGGAGGTACGCTATTTTTTATACATATGAAACTCGTGTTCTTCTTATCTTCTATTTTCTTTTTGGGAAGAAAATTGTAATTTGACAGGCTGCACTCCAATCCCTCCGTCCTATGTGCAATGTTAAAATAATAAGAAGTTGATAGGCATGTAATAGTCAATAGAAGTTGGTAAGTATGACTAGCATACCTCTCAATTTGAATGGAGAGAGAGAGAGAGAGAGATTGGCTTGATGAGCAAGCTTTATATTGTGGGGCTAATCTTTAATACAGCTTGATTCTTGAAACTTTGGAGAGTAGGTCTATTTTTTCAGTTCTTTTTAAATTGCCCATGATATTTATTGTACGGGGTTCTCGAGAAAGCAAAAGCACACCACTATCATAAACCAAAACGAAGAACAAGCCAACTCCATCGGACGTCATTTCCCACCTTGATCAAAAATTGCTCCCCGGAGATGGCGGTGCGTTTTTCTGGTTGCATGCGCTGTTGGCCATTGGCTGCGGCGGCGGTATGATTCTTGGGCCTCTTCTTCGGCCCCTAGAGGAGTTGGTCCAAGTCATATTCAGGGACGTACTTATCTTATGCGATTTGAGAGAAAATGTTATTTATATAAAGAAAGGCATGCTCATGATAATGATGAAATTATGAATTTAATTTGTGAAGTAACGAGACAAGATCGGAATACACGTGTCGTGTCACTTCATGAATCAAAATTCTGATTCGATTTTAATATCGTTAGTATTAACGGCATGGCATGTGCAGTCCTAGGTCAGTTCATCGAACTGGTGCCGCGTATTAAGAACCAAAAAGCCGAACTTCCTTGCAAGGTACAAAGGATGAGTCTTCTTCTGTCCACCGTGCATTTTCCCATGCATTTTCAGTCAACGGGTGTTTAAAGTCAACTTGCCTGCTGTGAGGAAGGGGGCGGCGCTTCATCAGTTGACCATGACCGATTTCCAAGAAACGACTAGCCTCAGCACTCCGTAGGGGCATAAAAGAGAGATCCTTATTCAATCTTGGTCGCCGATCATTGAATGATTTTATTAACGAGTGCTCAAGGTATTTATTACGATTAAATTACTAAAGTTTCTAATATTGTATATAATCATGCTCAATTCCCTTGATAGGAAACAAATTTAGTTCAAGTCCCAATTCTGAAGGGCAATAGTTGGTCGATTGGACCAGTCTAATTTAGGGCTTTGACAATTTGATTTTCTTTATATGAATTTAAAAAATTATATGGATTTGGGCAATTTGGTTATGCACTTGGAATCGAAATTCACACTAGCTATTGAAATTCACTCTACCACATCCAACCCGAACTTTTATGTTTCATGAAAATCACCAACTTTAACATTTGTATCAATTCTCCCCCAACTTATTTTTTTCTCCCATAAAAAAAAAAAAAAAAAAAAATACCAACTTTCAGCCGGTATCCACTCCTAGCCCCCATCAAGTTTTTGTCAAGTAATTATGCTGAGTCGAATATTTGATGGCATAATTAAACGGAAATTTGACAGAGATTGGGTTTCAGTGCCAACAGGAAGTTGGCGTTTTTTTTAGGAAAAAACAAAAGGCTTGGGGCAATATTGAGACCCATCCTAAAGTCGGCACTTTTTTTTGAAAGGGAAAAGAAAATTTGGGTCTCCGACCTAAAGTTGGTATTTTTTAAGAGAATTTGGCCTAATCACGCTCGGCTCCCTTAAAAACACCAAATTTAGGAAATCAACCGGTTTGGTAAATTTCCTGAGAGGCGCTCGTGCATAAACTTTGATCAGACTGAAAATACATAAAACGTGCGAGAGGGTCTATAAAGGGAACGCCTTACCAACGAATCCCATTTGTTTTAATATATCATCTTTTCTGCCAAACCAGTCAGTCAACTCTAGGTTGGTAAGGCTCAAAGCCATGTCCGCCTGCCTTCCTTTTCAAGGGTCAAATCTATGGAAGATGCAAGAGAAAATGATGATGGAGAGAGTCAAATTTTGTGGGCACGTCGAACTCTGGAATCACACATTGAAGCAACAAAAGCATGCGAAGCTCACCGAACCCGGACACGGCGCCGACTCAACGACATTCAAGTAGTGAAATGGTCATCACAAGTTGCTCGGGAACTTGGTTGATGAAATGCTCGAAACCTGGCAATATACACCGCACTTTGATTGAGAAGGCGGATGCTTCTACCCTGTCATTTTCGCCGAACCGCGAGAACTAAGTGGCCATCGTTTCTGGCTGCCTAGATGCAAGATCTGAACCGGTATGGAACCCGAACTGTATCAGTCCTAGTTCATGGACCCGGAGAACGTCTCTCATTCCTTTATCTAGCATGAGTCGCTAAGGCATCGAGGGTTCCTTTTGGTTAGTGCTGATCGTCGGCCTTTCATGTCCCTTCTTGATGAGCTTCACCGGCTTTCCATTTGCCCAAGGATTACTAGTTTTTCTGACCGACGATGATCGGAGATGGCTCCGTTTCACCCTTTGCATGCCGGCACATCGAATTCTCCATCGCAGGAGGAGATTCTAGCTTCCAAATCACTTGCTCGAGTCGACTTCTCAGCTGGGTCGTGAGCTTGGACGCCTCAAGTTCTTTGCTGTTTTCCTTCTCAGGAACAGTTTATCAGTGGAGTTCGTTCGGTCATTGCCTTTTCTTCCACGTTCACACAACCCGACATCCAAAAGCCCCACTGATTTCATCTCACGTTTGCCGATTCCCGTACCATTCCCGAGTGCCTTCGGATCCAATCTTGTCTCCTCATACCTCCGCTGACTTTTCTAATCACTGATCATGCCATTATGAGCCCGTCTTGATCAGATCTCTCCCCCAACCCATGAGAGAAAGATCAAGTAAATTATCACTAAATATGTAATATAATCCATAAATTTTTAATTTGTTCAATGCGAGATCTGAACTTTATTCAACATACAATTTGGTCTCAAAATTTTGATAAATGTTCAATTTAGCATTTTCACTATATGAAAATATCAAATATTATCTTTTCATTAATTCCAATTTAGCAACAACAATGAATATCTTCATATAGCTTAAAAACTAAATTAAATATATACAAAATGTTCATGGTCCAAATTAAAAACACAAGAACCACATTATGTATTAAGATAAAGTTTATGATTATATTGAACAAATTCAAAATCCATAAATTACATTATATAGTTGGCCAAGATTGGGGACCCGTTCATGTTGTTCTCCCACTTTGAAATCTACACGCAAGATTCATCAACCATTGGACCGAGCCCTCCGAGCATAGTAACTAATTCGGAGGGAGGGGATTAAGGTCTAATGGCGGTTTTGATTAATGAATTTTAATTTGCATGGGGATGAGGATGACGATTCAAAAATCATCCTTTTGACTCCTCATTCAAAAGATAGCGCTTTTTATAATCTCGGCATGCAGCATTCTATCCGCACACCGTATGCAGCACTCAAACATGGAGCGCATACAAATCACTTCTTTAATCATTCTTTAATCACACCGGACCGTGTTTAGTAATATAAAACCAAAACAAATTAAATTAAATCGAAAACTAAAAACTAAAAATAAAACCGTCGTGGGTTTTTAAAAAAAATCAACCGCCCAGGCGGGGTGAATTGACCGAAACGCCCCCGCCGTGCTTAGGTCACCCCTGTTTCAATTTCCAGTCCTCTCTCTCTCTCTCTCTCTCTAAAATCTAGCTCTTCCTCTTTTTCCACTTTCAAAGTTTCCACACATTTCGCCAAGAGCCGAAGCCAGGCCCCCTCCCTCCGATGCCCTAGCGCCCTCCCTCTTTCTCTCTCTTCGATCCTCTCCCTCCTCCTCCTCCGCCGTCTCCGGCCGCGCGGCATGCACCTCCTCCCCTCCCGCCCCGCCTCCGGTCCCGTTCCCCGGCCCTCGCGCCGGGGCTGCTGATTCGCGACTCTCTCTCTCGGTTGACCGGGGCCGCCGGTGCGCGCGGCTGGCCTAGGGAGGGTTCATTTTTATTTTTTATTTTTGGTTTGGTTGGGGTGAGATGGAGCAAGCGGTGTTGGACGACATCATCGGCCGGCTCCTGGAGGTCCGCACCCGGCCCGGGAAGCAGGTCCAGCTGTCGGAGACGGAGATCCGGCAGCTCTGTACGACCTCGAAAGACGTCTTCATGCAGCAGCCCAACCTGCTGGATCTCGAGGCGCCGATTAAGATATGCGGTAATCATCCTCCTTTCTTCCCTTCGTTCGTGTTTTTTTTTTTTTTTTTTGGGTTAGTCCGTGATGTGTCGGTGCTGCCTTTCGTCTTGGTTAGTCATCGAGCTGAGTAGTGTTTGGTCTTTGTTGAGGAGTTTCTGCAGTTGACTCTCTTGGTTTAGTTCAGTTCGGTATAGAATGGTAGACCGGGAGAAGTGAAATGGGTTTTCTTCTGCTCGTTATGATGTCTTGTGGGTGAGCTTTTAGCAAGCCGCATGCTCTCTGTAGGGGGCTTAAGTATCTGTGTTGGACGCCTCGTTGTGCCTGCTTGCATCAGTGGATTCTGTATTCGGTTGCATTAGCTTGATGAATGTGTGCATTGTCCAGTTTGTAAATAGTTTCGAGTGTCTAAAAGTTGCCTGTTTGCTGGAATGTTCTTCTTGTCGCCTACTTGCTATTGATTTGAAAACCTTTCACCGGGTCTTGGTAGTTGGTGATTTTGCATCATACAATGTATTTTTTGAGCTCCTTTCAATTTAACACGTTCATTGTCTCTTCTGGTGTAGTTGCCTGAATAGTTACATTTGGTCATGTTTCCACTGTCCTGTGGGTTAGATAAAGACGATTCGAATTGCACAATTTCTCATATTGCTGCATTTGCCTTCTGATGTTAGTATATTGTGGTATTGTCTATAAATGCTACCCGTGTGTATGTATTTCCTTCAGTATTCTCAATTTGATTGCCATGTGACTGTTCTTTAAAAAAGCCGAGTATGTTGATGTCGTCCTTGTGGGAATGGAGAGGAGGGTCAATAGGTCGTTTAGGTGCTAATGCTTTAGAATGTGATGCATGGAATGAAAGAAAGTGGAGACTGCAACTTGAGAATGTAAATCTTCAAAATAGAGGGGTGGAGAAATAAAAATCAAGCATGACATGTAGAGTGGTTCTGATTCTCCTTGAACTTGCGACCACTCATGCTTTGCTTGTTTTGGGTGATGCTTGATTCAAAAGATACCAGTGGCTAGTCTCTTTTTTAGCCAACAGTGAGGTTGTCTTTCAAAACTACACATGCGAAACTTTATAAGAGTGCATCTCTCGGTTTTTTGTAAATAGAAAGTGTGAGAACACCGTGTTGGTTGGTCAAGTGGTCTAGGACTTGGTTTGCAAATCGAAAGTCACAAGTTTGATTCCCCAGGCTATCCTTGGTATCGAGAAAACTAACATCAGTCTTGGTCTATGCTCTTGCATTGTGGTGGAGGAGGCGATGGCCTCATTGAGTGGACAGATGTGTGTGGAATAGATATGTAGCCTTAAACCGAACATCCTCTTGTGGGTGATTGGTAGATTTGATTGATGAGGTTGATCGGTCTGCTTAAACATCAATAGTGACCCTCAAGAGTTGGCATAGGCATCATAGATAGGGGCGGGAGAAAAAAGCATAGCTAGGAATTACCCAAAGTATATAAGTTGATGGATATAAGAGTTATATCCCCTTATTCTAGAGTGGCTTCTTTCGGAGTTAACTCTCACAGTAATGGCTGCAACTTTGTGAGCACCACAGGCGGATAGGTACCACACAGGTATCAGCTTGTATAGAAATAGTCAAGATTTGTCCACTGATTCTCATATCAGTTTCTCCATTTAGCATTCTTCTATTCAAACCATGAAAAGAAATTGATCAACTTAGCTGAACTGAACAATTCTATGTTTTTTTTTTTTTTTTTTTTTTTTGGTAAAAGAACAATTCTATGTTTCATTTGCATTTCATCAAATTTTTTATTGATATTATTTGTTCAATTGTAGTATAAGCTATGTTAGGATGGGATGAAGTTTCTGGATTGTCTGGTTCTTGTGGAATGCGCTTCACAAGTTATACCACCTCTTTAATCCATCACAAAATTGATATTATTGGTCACATCGCTCTGTCTGAGTTAACGGTCAGTTTTAACGGTTTAACCTCAACTTTAATTCTGATGAATCTAATGCCACCACTGTATGTGGCCCTGATTGACTTTCTATTAGCGTGATTTATGATTGGGTGACTTTGTGAATGTTCCTCTTTTTGGCTTTGTTGCTGATGGTGAGAACCTTTGCAGTTCATACATTAAGTCATGCTTTGAAATTGTCTCTTGATTTGGAGCTTATTTTCTGCTAGTCATAGCTTCATGTATAGCATAGATTGTTGATTTCTTTTGTATCAGCAAGTTTAAGTATATCATCTTGGTGGGATTTAGCAGCTTCTACTGATTGCTTGTATTTTATCCAACATGCTCTATTTCATCCTGTGAAGAATTGACAAGAGTTCAGTGATAACTGATTAAAAATCTTTCCAAAAACTCTCATGGCTACCGAAAGAATCTGGCATACTTTTGGCAACTGATCTGATTTCATTATTTTTTCCTTCTCAATTCATATATCTACTGCTCTACCCACTCTATCATAAGTCCCTCTTCTGTGTATGTCTCCTAGGGCAGTGATGTCCAGAGATTTTGGAATAAGACGTGTAGTATGCCAGGAAATTGCAGCTCTTTAGATATTTGAGTTGGACTACACTAAAGTGTATTTCTCTGGAAGAAACATTTTATATGACTTGGGGTCGTTTTTTTCTTTGAATGAAAAGAGTGAGCTACTCAATCATCTATCCTAAATTTGCACTAAGAAATACAAGCTATATGAACAAGTGTATAGATATTTTGTACAAAGTTGTCATGAGAAAATCACTTTTAATTTGAAGTTCCTTGTGATTGCACTCTTCGTTTGCTGTCTTTATGCATGTGAGAATTTTTTTTAAGGCCTCAACGCCATAATATAAAAATGGCTAATGATGGATATCTATCACATTTCCATATGCTAATCCAAGGTGGTAATTGTTTTTTCACAGGAATAAAAGCAGTGTAACTTGATTATGTATGAATTATCTCATAGAATAAGATGTATATTTATAATCCTTTGCATTACTCAAACTGGTCTCTTATAAATAACCTTTGGATATTTTTTCTTAAGTCTAAAATATTCGGAGACTAGTGCTCTAATTAAGAAAGTACTTAACTGGTATGTGGTGATAGACGGTGTTTAAAATAAATGCACAAATCTAAAGCGTGTAATTTGACAAAATATAGCAGGCTACAGCTCCATCTTTATACGAATAACCTAAGAGGAAAAAAAAAAATGGCACTTGGAAAGTTCGTACATTTGCAGAATAGGAGGGGGAAAAACTCAGCAAAACCTTCAATAATATTAAGAATAATAATGTGGTAGCTTGTTTGCTATATGTTACATACAAATGGTCCTTTCTAGTCACCAGAACATTGAATTTAGTTTTTCATGAAACTGCTGCTTGGTTTTTTTTTTTTTTCCTGAGCATATTCCATTCTTTTTATTTGTCGACAAAATTTTGAAAATCTAATGACAAGGAACTATTTTTCTCGAGTTTCAGGGGACATTCATGGACAATATTCAGACCTTTTAAGACTTTTTGAGTATGGGGGATTGCCTCCTCATGCCAATTACTTGTTTTTGGGGGACTATGTGGATAGAGGCAAGCAAAGTTTGGAGACAATATGTCTACTCCTTGCGTATAAGATTAAATACCCCGAAAACTTTTTTCTCTTGAGAGGAAACCACGAATGTGCTTCTATAAATCGGATATATGGATTTTATGATGAGTGTAAGAGAAGGTTCAATGTCAGGTTGTGGAAGGTTTTCACAGAGTGCTTTAATTGTCTGCCTGTGGCAGCCTTGATAGATGAGAAGATTCTGTGCATGCATGGTGGTCTCTCACCTGACTTACACGATTTAGACCAAATTAGAACTTGCAGCGTCCCACAGATGTACCAGATACTGGTTTGCTCTGTGATCTTCTCTGGTCAGATCCTAGCAAGGATGTACAGGGCTGGGGAATGAATGACAGAGGAGTTTCATATACCTTTGGGGCGGACAAGGTGACAGAGTTTCTTCAGAAGCATGATCTGGATCTTGTTTGCCGCGCTCATCAGGTTTTTTCTCACGCATTCTAACTTGACCAGTTTCCACCCTCTTCAAGCCTGTTAAAATGACTTGGATAATACTCTTATAAGAATTGAACAAGCACTAGAATATCCTATTTGTAGATCCTTGGACCTTTTTTTTTTCCTTCTTTGTTTTTTTCTCTTTTACCTTTGTATCCCCATAAAGGTAACTCGTGGCAATTTATGTCATTGAGTTGCGGATGCTTTTGCTCCATGCTTCATTTGTGCAGTTATTTGGTATGATTTTTTTGGAGGGAGGCACTTATTTTTTGATTATATCTGGTGGTCTTTTTACCATGTTGTTTGATTGCAGGTTGTGGAGGATGGCTATGAATTCTTTGCTAACCGGCAACTAGTAACTATATTTTCGGCACCTAACTACTGTGGGGAGTTTGACAATGCTGGTGCCATGATGAGTGTTGATGAGACCCTGATGTGCTCTTTCCAAATACTAAAGCCTGCTGATAAGAAGCCAAAATTTAACTCTGGCGGCATAACAATGACTCCTGTTAAGCCTTTGAGTTCCTCCTCGGGTTCCAATGCTTTTGGGAGCACGACAACAGCAAAGCCTGGAAATCCCAACTGGCATTAAGGTTAGTGCAATTCTTTCATTAAACAGAGAACTTGATGCCTTAGATTTATATTCAACTGTGTAAATATGGGCATCAATGTTTTAATCTTGATTTTATGTGTGTGGCTTCAACCTTGAAATTCTAGTCTCTTAGGTCAGGCTACCTGAAATTACACAATTGTAAATGGTAATTGACATAGGATATAAGACAAAATGGGAGATAAAATTTTCAAGTACTGAATTTGCAAATAACTTGGGTGTGGAACAAAGGCATTTGTTTAATTGAAATGACAAGTGGGCATGGTATATCGTGAGAGGATTAAATTATTTACAGAAGAAAGTGGACTAGTCACATCTAATTCCTTGTTTTAATTAATTGTTGAATCCAGAGCACTGTAACCAAAACTATTATGAGGATGTTTTTCTTTAATTTTGGTCCTGTGAATCTGGTTCACCCACAATTCTGTGCCAATAGTTGGTGCTCTACATAGAGTTTGGGAATAAGTGAGGGCAAAAGATAGCCTTAATGATTTGTCTATAATTTGCCTTCACTTTTTTTTAGTTTTTTTTTTTTTTTTTTTTTTAATATTAAGGAAGCTCAAGAACGGAGTAGTATAGTTGACCTTGAATTGAGCATTCTGTTAATAGTAGTGTAAGGCCCTGGTTGGTAACCGGTCAAATAATATTTGATTTTATTTTTTTGTTCCTCGGAATAAAGAAGTCACTTCTTTGTTTCTAGGAATGACTCCAAAATCAAGCCCACTTTCACTAGTTGTTGGCCTCATTGGAGCTTGGCCGGCCCCTGGTGAGGATCGACCATGCCCAGCCACTACATGGTTAGCCTCGCCATGGCTGGGCAATGCTGCCCTCCCTCGCGGCTGGGCCGAGCCTCAGCCTTGAGGCTTGACCTTGCCCAAGTTTGGTGAGGCTAAGTTCACCCAACCGCTGATGAGGCTTGCTGCTTGCCCAGCCGTGCAAGCGGCATTGCCTGGCCATGGTGAAGCTGACCTCGCGGTGGCTAGGCGAGTTGGTGAGGCCCTCACCAGCTCGCCCTGCCCAGCCACGCAGGTGGCATCGCCTAGCCATGGTGGGGCCAACCTCGCGGTGGTTGGGCGAGACGAGCCTCACCTAGCCAGGCTCCAGCGAAAGGAAAAAGAAGAAAAATGTAATAAAATTATTTAAAAATTAAAAGAAATTCTAAGTCACAATAGAATTTGAGAGTTGTACCAAACGTAATTCTATTTTGGGAATAGGAATTTTGTTCAATATCAAACGCATTCAAATACTCAGAAACTTGTTGAGGGGACAGAATCGGAAAAATTCATTTCTGAGTAGAAATTATTCTTAGAGATAAAATTGTTACCAAACGCTCCCTAAGTGCTTACCCACAAATGAGCAAAAGAAAGGTAAAGAAGCAGAAATCGGGTTTTATGACAATTAGATGCCTGACCTAGTCTAGAATTGGAATAGGTGGTCTTCTACAATTGTTTCACAAAGACAATCCCTAGGCATTGAGGATTGATAAAGGGCCACATGGACAAATCTAATGGGCAAATTATTTTGGCATGTCCCAACTTGTACTAATAGGTTGTTGACGACAAGTCAGACTTCTTGCATAAAGCTTTGGATTTGTTCGAAGTTAGTTATAGAATCTTCTTTTCCTTTTTGAATAGAATGTTTCAGATTTTTAGCTATGAGCTATTTCTCAGATTTACTCTTTGACAACTATTTGGGAGACTTTATCAGTTTTGAGGACAACAGCATGAAGTTTTGGGAATTTTATCTTTAAACTCATGAACTAAACTATCAAAGCAGTTATCCATTTAAACTGCACCGCTAGTAGAACCTTTGTTGGTCCCACTTACATAGAATTACAATTTCACACGCTTGAAGAAAAAGTTCTGAAGGATATTGGGTGTCTCATAGATACGTTTATATATATATATATATATATATCCAAGAAAGCTTGTTTGTGATATTTCCATCTTGCATACCGCCACTTACTCGTGTGTAGATGGGTACAATGTTGGGAAGTGAACATAAACAAAGGAAGTACTGTCATGATTTTAAATTCTGTATGGAACTTGTGATGCGTCGATTAGTGTCAATTGTCCCAGTTGTGTGACTGTTGACGTTTTTTCCCGTCAGAAACTGTTCAAGACATTATTTTACCAACTTCTGTGGAATTTGACTTGAAAGTTATGTTTGTCTATATTTTGTCATGCTTGTGTTGTATTGGTCATTCACATGGGCCCTCAAATTTTTTACTTCAAGACACGAAATTAAGCAATGTGGCTAGTCAACAGTTGCTGTAAAACTTAATTAGAGCTTGTGTGTCTTATGCTTCTTTCTTACATCGTACCTGTTCATATTACTTTCCATACACCATGTTTATCTCTTGTTTTATTTTTCAGTCTTTCCATGGTGCAAAAGTATGATAAGTAGGTAGGTTGGTGGAGAAGCATTGAAAGACCTGTACACACAGAGCAAGTCAGGATTGCACAAGGAGGAAGCTCGAGATCCTTTTTAATTTTGTCCAAAATATGCTGCATTGTAAAGAAGTGGGAGGGGAAAAGATATTGTTTTCCTTGATATAAAGGGTTCGAATTTTAGAAGGCCATAACTCCTTTCGCCTCCTCTTTGTACACTAATAGCTGCCTCAGTTGCTCATAATTATTTGTGTTCCACTTCAATATCTCCGTCATCTGTGACTGAGGCTGTGAAGAATGTGATTATGTGTCTTCAACCTCACTTGAAGAACCTGCTTGGACTTCTATCGTTTGATAGTGTGGTTTCGGTTTCTTTCTGAGTTGAGCTCTAATTGTTTTTCCATCACCCGTAGTAAACTCCATGGGCTAGAATAGTATGTGCGTCACAGAAGGCATGTTGGTGTTTGGTGTCATCTGACCAATGCGTCTGTCGCAAAGACATTGTCCGCTCATTGGTCTGCTTTCTTCTGTTGTTAAGTTGTCTAAACAGTATGAAATTTATGATGGTGCCCTTTTGTTGGGATTTGGTTGGTCGATTGGGAATATGGAGAAATGTATTACTTCTGTGCTCAAGTGGTGCATTTCTGCTGCACTGTCTTTTCTAGGATCAACTCTTCTGATGAGAACTGGGCTTCCAGTGATGCGTCGTTTTGCTTTTGATCGTATGGTCTATGCAAAAGGGAAGGCACCTTTCATAGGTGCTCATGTTCAAGAGGCGAATGATTGAAAGATTACGCCATTGTTACGATGATGATATGTTTAGGCTTCTTTGATCGGCCTAAGATCTATTACCAGGGCAGGACAAGCAGCATAATGCTGGCTAACTTGTGAAAGTAATTAATTTCCTTTTTGGGTCATCATTTGTCATCTGTTTTATTTATTCTGCCAAAAGAAAGTCCTAAGTTAGCCACCCTAAAGACTCATTATATTTTGGTCATGCTGCGCTTCATGATTTCGCATCTGGGTTCTCTATACAGTTCGCAGGGCCATCTAGATGAGGGATGATCCTTAGGCAGGCGCTTTTTCTTCGTCTGGTGTGATTCAATTGACAATGCTATTGTGTTGGCTAAGCAAGCAAAGTATTCGCCCAGAAAAATTAAGATCGATCACAGATAAAGCTCGCCAACTGAAACGTGATTGTCATCGGAGATGCGTCGCAAAAATATGACAGAACGGTGATTGATGTCGTTTCATGTTTGGATCTGTCAATGCCGAATATTCAACGTATTTATCATGTTACTTTAGAAGTTTAAGAATACTCTCTTATTATATTTTATGATCTATACTATAATATAAGTAGTAGTAATCATAAATATATTACCACTTGGGTTTTTTCTAAACGGAGCCCGAATACTTCATTTTGTTGGTCCAACCAATCCAACCACAAATTATTCTATAGACTTTTCTAATTGATAATATAAAATTGAATAACCTCAAAAAAAAAAGAAGATATAATTTCACTTGATTTCAATTCACGTTCTAATTTGTTGATAATTCAAAATCTCATATGACTCTATATATCTAACAAGTCGCACTATATATCAACCCAAGAGGCATCTTCCTCTCCAGGCTTCGGAAGGCTACTTTGGAACACCAATAGGCATAAAATGAAAGAAAAAAAAGAATTAAGATATGTATTTCACTTTGATGTGGAAGTGTTGTTGTCGAGTCGTGTTAAGAAAAATTATCATCGTTCCCGGAGATGTCGTTGTGTCTGATGGGCAGTTCGTCAAAATTAGCCAACCCTACCCGCATAATCCATGTGAATCTACAGTCTACAAGGACATCAAGTACATAAAGCAACTACAGAAAGCAGAACTTTAATTAGTACAAGCAAAGTGACAGACCCTTGTTTGCTGCAGAGATTCATGTGGTGTGGCTCCACTCCCCGATGTTATCACCGGCCCACGTTCTACATAAATCGCGTGTATTCAGTAAAAATTGCAGTGAATGAACATATTTCATTTTTCAGTACAGCTGAGAGAGTACAAAAGATATTCAGAACATTATGTACTGATATATTCATGGAGTTCAAATTCTGTTTGATATTCCATATCCACACTTCGCCAATCGGCCTGGGCCTTCCGACCGATGCCTCCTGATTACAATTACCGCTCCTCGTGCCGTCATAGATGTCAGTCAGTACATGCAGAAGTAAGCCTAACACTGTTTGCATGCTACTCAACACCGCGGGGTTTCGAGATTTCTTTAGTCTCGAACAATTTCCCCATATGCCGGTGCCTCTTTCTCTCGATTGATTGCCCAATTCAAGTGCATTCACGCAAGTGCATTCATGTTCAAACTGTCCATACGTGATATGGTTTGATTGCCTGATGTGAACAGCGTAAGAATTTCTGAAATTTGCAAATGTAAATTTACGAAAAGTTTGTGAATTGTGATTTGTCGTACATAATTTGCACTTTATTTATAGGATAATTGGGTGGATTTTTCAGTCTCTCTTTATCGCATCGGTTTATTCCTTAAGAAATTATTTCATTTATCATACTAACATATAAAGTAATTAATCTGATAATGAAATTAGTATTTGCTATCGAATTGCTGATAAAATATTAATTTTTCTTTACAGCATTAGTTCACTTGTTTAATCAAGTCATAAAAAGTTCTTTTATGTGAGTATATATATTTTAATTTAATTTTGAAATTATCATTATAAATAAGTTAATGTATACATAAATTATTAAACTTTGTTATCGCCCGATACAACATGAGTAAAAATATTTGCTATAAATGGATTTTTCACAATCTTGTCATCTAATGTATTGAAAATCACCATTTAAAAATAATGCATATGAGAGGATACGCTGCTACTAATTTCAACAAAAAAAAATTTCCTCGAACAATTATGACAGATTTGAAAAAAATTTGTGAGTTGAAAATGTGTTATATGAAAAACTTAGCTTTTTTCCGCTGCGTCCTAGGTTAACTCGCAAGCAAAAGTAAGGGCTCAAATATTTTCAATTAACAAGCATTTAGGCCTCCGATGTAAGGATATATTGACATTTCCAATTTGCCTTATTCAGTTTTAGTACCTACACCTTTTTTTTATTTTTTTTATTTTGAATGATTATAAGACAATCTCTTTCATTTTCTTTTTGATAGAGAAAGCCAAAATTTATATATAAATAAGTCTGAAACTCATGAAATATCCAATAAAATTCAAAGAACTAATGAGGCGCAACAAAAATCCGAGGTGAAATGGCCCAAATATAAAATTATTTATTCTTGGTGATTTGGGAATTGAATCCTTGCCATGAGCTAAATTCACACAAAATCCCCTATTCCTTAACTACTAAATCAATATCCATAAGATAATTTCTCTTTTTCAGTGTTAAACTTAGCACCATGTATTCGTTTATTTAATATCCCTTAGTGGTCCAATTTTTTTTCTTTTGTCTTCTTTTTTTTATGGACAATTTTATTGTTGATTTATAATCTACAGTTTTTTTGTAAGTTTGTCACATGGTAGGGGCCCCAATTTTGCAGTTGGAAGTTTGGTCCATGTGATAGGTGTAAGGTAGCTATTTAATAGTTAATTATTGACGTTTACGTGTACGACTTATCACATGATACCCCCAAGCATTTATTATGGCTTGTCCATTCCAGAGCGACAGCAAGCCCGGTCCCCTGCAAAGTCTTAGCCTTCTTTCATTTATGATTCTTTTTCAGAACTCAAATTTTGGAAATGAAGACAAACTAAAATTGTTGTTACTCAATTCGGTCCCCATTTTCTCAATGACCTATCTTATAATTAATATTTTTATTTGTGTTGGGTTTGATTCAATAGATATAAAAGTTTGTTGTTGAAGATGGGAGTCGGGCCGAAATTTAATAAAATTATTAGTTTGTGGAGAGTCTTAGGTAGCAGGTCATGTGGTTTGAGAGGACAATATCATTTGTTTTCCCTTTTGTCTTCCTTCAAAGGAGATAGTCAAAGTTCCTTCATACTCCAAAATCGAGACCATTGATAAGCTATCAAGACATTAGATCTAAATAGATTTTTTCCCAAAAAAAAAACAAAAAAACAAAAGTGGTATTGGCTCAACACTCCTAATTTAAAAAAAAAAAAATTCTAAAAGATACAATTTGAATGGAAGCACATACAGCCAACGTCTATGTTGAAATTTATGAAAGTTTTTGGAATAAGCGTATTAAGAGTCCTAAAACATGTCATAAAATATGTATTGAATTTTAAAAAATTAAAAAGTGTAATCAAGTCATAAAAATGCAAGTGAGTCCTAATTTTTTTTTTTTTAAAGTACTATCAAATTCTAAAACTTATCAAGTTGATACAATTCAGTCGACAAATATTTTTGTACAGCTTATGTTATTGGTTTTCACCTTCTCGTGCAAGGATTAAAAGTAAAAGGTGCACTCTTAAATGTCACCACACCAAAGTACAGGGACCGAAATCTTAGATTTCGTTCCTCAAGTTTTTCTAATAGATAATAAATTAGGATTATGAACATAGTGAATATGAGCTGATAAATAACACAATTACCCAGAAGCTCCCACACAACTTGATAAATAACCTTACTAGATTCCCTGAACACTCGAATGAACTTGGGATAAGTAATTAGAGAAGCATGAGGACATGAGATGGGGGACCTATCAAGGAGAGATGAGAATAGGAATCATCTTATCACCCACATAAATATCTACTAATTTCCTTAAATCTATCAAAAACCCATGAGTATCTAAAGGACTAGAAGCACATCTCGTACAAATAAAAAAACTTCATTTAATCCACATATTCGTGTTAATCTAGGTTTTCTCCTAACGCTTTTCTCACAAAGATAAAGTACAAGACTACAAGTTCCTAGATCCCTCCAATAAATATTCAATAAAACTGCTCCAACTATGTTCTTTCGAGTTTATATTTTTATTATTTTTCATTTTTGCTTACTAAACAATTTAGGCTGATATTTAATTATCATTAATTTGTCTAAGATGTCACATGGGAGGACCCCAGTGGGTTGGCACTTTAGCACATGCGGTAGACGTAAGATTGTTCGGTTTATTATTGTATGACAGACATTAATAATCTCACCGTACACTAGACCCAGAACCTCATTAAATATCGATACCCTGACAGAGCAACAAAAGTTGAGATTCCACCAAGAAAATATAATAATTAAGGTTACAAGTTTAAGTCACTTCACAAGATATATAATTAAGTTCTAAACATGATTGCAATCAGCTCCTAGAAATTTTCAGGGCCAGGTAGTTGATTCCCAATTTGGTTAGCCAGTTGTCCATAATATTAGCTTTCTAGATCGTCCAAAAATATATATCTAGATAATTGCTACGGTATTTTTTAAGTAAGACAATATATCTATCAATACTTCATCAGTTATTAATCAAGCACAATCGGAAGACTTCAACCCAAAACTTGGGTTCGTCATGATATGTAATATATCAAAAATGATATCCATGAGTCGAGTATCAATGAGCTTGATATATATATGGAAATTTTTAGATGTGAATTTCTACTTCCACATAAGTGAACTTGGATATTGTGCACTTTGATCCTCCAGAACAAGCACCAAGTATCCAATGCCTTTGCCGTCATACCTTTCTTGTATATATCATTCACGCAAAGTCACGGATGTTTAGAAACATAAATATCTCCAAATGAAATTCATAGTCGAAATCCCGTATTGGGATGATATGGGGTAAGAGTATCCATCTTCCACGGAATAACATCCTACATTCATGGAAATAACTTATTGCATATCTCCATGATCATCACAATTTATTTGTTTAGGGATTTCAACATTAATTTTAGGGATAAGTGCATTAGAAGCCTTAAAACTTATCATGAAAATGCAATTGAGTTTTAAAACTTTCAAAAAGTGCAATTAAGTCATAAAACTTATCATGAAAATTCAATCAAGTTCTAAAACTTTCAAATGTTTAATAAAGTTCCAAAACTTGTCTCGAAAATGTAATCGAGTTCTAAAACTTTTAAAAAATGCAATCAATGGAAGGACTTAAATCGAATCACTTTAACAAGTTTTAGAACTTAATTGCATTTTTTTTGAAAATTTTAGGACTTAATTGCACTTTGTGACAAGTTTTGAGACTTAATTGTATTTTTTGAAAGTTTTAGGACTTAATTATATTTTCATAACAAGTTTTTAACTTCCAATGCACTTATCCCTAAATTTTAATATCTGACAATGGAACCGTGAAATGATAACAAAAAACATAGTTAATCATCCACAATTCCCAAATTCGTTGTATTAATAAGATCAAAGGGATTACATTCACTGCAAGATTACAGGTTGACCAGCAATTAATTAAAAGAAATTTCGATTGACTTTTAACGAAAAATTAAAATTTACGTTAATTTTTCAAAACTCGATTCTCCCTCAATTCTACACGAAATTCAAGTTTTATACTTTCGATTAGCTTCATAATCAAGTCATATGAGAAACGATAAACAAAGCCCATATGAGACTCGAGAGAAGATCTTTTATCTTTTAAACGAAAATCTAAGTTCTTTTGAGTACATTAAAAAGTTTGTAAGTAAAATCTGTTGAAACTATGGGTAAATCAGCACTACGCACTCCTAAATGCTTTTGGTTGGGACAAGTAAAGGCGTTGGCTAAGTTGAGATGATCAGCTCTTTCCAGTTCAATTAGCGTTCAAATCAAGTTGCTTTGAATAACACGGTTTTTTCAGTTGAAAGTGAGCAGAATCTTCAGACGGAAAAGAACCCATATAGCTTATCAGGTAGGTGGGCATCATAAGACCATGCATGTGGTCCCAGAATTCAAGATGAAGACTTTCTGTTTCTTCTTCACATGAGATTGTCGGAGCTGCACAGTCTGATAACCTATCAACGATGTTGGGTTCTGGCAGGTTTCACACTTGATCTCCTCTTTTCCCAAGATCGACAGCTTACGTTTCTTCCTTGAATCGTGCAGAGCTTTTTGAGGTCACGGAGTCGTAACCGCGCACGCCGCTCGAGAAGTTTTGGGAATATAAGCAATAGGTATAGATTTCATGCCATTCATCGTCATGTCAATTTCAATATTTTAATGCTCGAGAGCGAGGGAGAGCGTTGGTTGGTATTTAATTCTCTCCGACCTTCGTAGAGCATCCATAGAGACGGCAAAGGTGCTATGCTATGTGCTTGCGTCACGAGACTCTTGCATTTCGCATGCGCTTGCGTTCCTTTGATCGATTCCATAATTGACTCCTTTGAAGAAGGCTTGCAAATGAAGAAAACTAGAGAGGTATATACATTCATAAAAAAAAAAAGCCTAGGGAAGAGCATATCCTTTTTCTTTTATGCCTCTCCCGTCGAAGAAGGCACTAAAAATTTCAACACATTACTCTACATTTTCCACGCACCAAACATCTAAAGAGCGGGCGTACATGTCATCAGCGGGGGGCAGCATATGCTCTCACACACTCCTCGTGGTCATTTAGGGACTAAAATGAACAACACGCCAAAATTTGCTAGATAGACTCAATTGATAAAACGTGAAAAGATTTATGACTTAATTGACATAATTAAGAGGTTGATGACTCAATTGAACAAAATGTAATACATTTTAGGACTTCTTGAACAATTTTCCTGATACCTATATATACAACGTTGTGGATAGTGTGAAACAAGAGTATCTCCAAATGAAATCAATAGTCCAAATCTCGTATCAGGCCAATATAGGTAGAATATCCATCTTCTACAAATAAGTTTCTACGTACACTCAAAGAACTTATTGCATACCTAAGCAACCATATACATTTATTAGATTGGGGATTTCAACATCAACTTCCATATCATCCAAATATTGCATCACTAAAGGATAACAAAAACTTAGTTAATAATCCATAACTCCCAGATTCACTTTGAGTTATAAGATCTATGATATTATTTGCAAGAAAACAATTGAAAGTAACAAAATCAAGTAGTTAAGATCCGGGTAATTAAAAGTGTATCATTTCAAAATTTCAGATTCTCATCCAATTAGCGAAAAGATGATGAAATGATTAAATTGAGCATTTAACAGCAACCTATACACGATTACGGGTCAACCTATAAATGATTAAAAAGGAATTTTCAATGGACTTTCAATCGTTGTATTTGTAATGTAGGGGGGTTTTTTTATTCCTTCTTTTCAAAACTCAATTTTTCCCTCAAATCCACATACAATATCGAGTTCTATACTTTTGATTAGTCTCGTGATCAAGTCACACAAGTAATAATAAACAAAATCTATACGAGACTCGAGTGGAGATCTTTATCTTTGAAAAGAAAAAAAACTAAGATTTCCTTCAAGTAGGTTAAAGGTTCGTGAGGAAAATATGTTAAAATTGTGGGGATTTCAACACTAAAACCACTCTCAAATTGTTGAAAGTATAGCGTTGGCTAAGTTGGGATGACTAGCTCTTTTCAATTTACTCAAACGTTCAAAACCAGTTGCTAGGGAAAAAAAAAATTTCAAGGCGGAAAGTGAGAAGAATTCTGCGATGGGGAAAAACCCAGCTAGGGCTACTAGGGTAATCGATGGGGTGCCCTGAGAAGTCGGATTCATTAGGCTCCACAAATACAAAAAGTCAAAAATGAAGAAGACTTGTATTCTCTTTCTTCCAATGCGATTCGTCAAAGTTGCACCTTTTGATAAGCTATCAAATCAATCATGTTCTGTGGGCAGGTTTCAAGGTCGACAGCTCATGTTTCTTCCTTAAATCACGCTGGCCTTTTTGAAAGTTAAGAAATAATCGGTAAAATTGTTTTGTTGCACCAAATTGTCTATGTAATAAAAAAATAAAAATAAAAACAAGAAGGAAGAAATTTGTTCCTACTCTATCTCTTGCTCGTAGTGTTGAACACGGTTTGATAGCTTATCAAATGGTGCAACCTTGACGACTTGCATTGGGAGAAAGAAAGTCTTCTTCATTTTTGACTTTTTTTGTTTTTGTGGAATCCGAATGAATTCAACTTATTTTTTGAGGTCATCCTACTTCGCACTCCTCTCGAGATTATATGTTATTTTATTTTTGAAAAGATGCTTAGGAGCGAGTGGAGGGTTAGGTGTGTTTCAATGGTAGATATATGATCACTCGCAATTTTCCACCAACCTCGTAGAAAATCCTAGAGATGGGAAGAGGCATATGCTCTGGGCTTATGTAGTAAGATTATTGCATTGGGCACAATGCGCTTATGTACCTTTATTAATTCTATCTCGAAGTGGAATATTTGAAAGTTAAGCAATAATCGATGAAATTTTTTTGTTGGACCAAATTACCTCTCCTCTTTCTATATATATGTATATAGAAAATTGTTCCCCTCTCCTTCTCCCATCCTCATAATGTCCTTGTGTGACCGCCATCACACCCATCCTATGGCTATTGCTTAGCTTGCAATTACAACTCACTCGTCAATAAAAGAGGCTCTAGAGTCCTAATCTTGCAATAATTGAGGTTGTCAAAACTATGAGTATCTCCACAATTGAATCATCTCACATTTCATAATCAATCCATTCAATATAAATCTACATGAGAAATTCTTATTTGAGTGTTGTCTTCTTAAAATTCACACCTCCACATATGTGAAGAACCAGTTATTCATGTCCATGTGAGATTAAATCCTATGATCATCACCAAATTCAACTTTCTACTAAATGAAACCCGCACTTGTTAAAGTTGCTCATTTATCCTTACACAAAATCAATGTGATGTCCCACATGGATGACATGATGTACCAACTCTTATGTAGCCAATACAACTATGGAAGAGCTAGAATTTTAACATTATGGTAGGACCTACAAGCCAAGGGATAGTCTCGAGTAGACAGTTTCTACGCTCTACCAAAAGGTAATGGAGGCGTGCAAAGGTTTTCTCGGGCTTGATAGAGATTGGCCCTCGAGTGCAAAGGCAGAAGGGAGCTTGATTGCAAGACCCACCCATCGAGCAAGGACAAAGTTGGCCTTAGTGATCCGACAATGCCGAGTGGAAGGGCAGTTGCTCAACGGATAAAAGTCTTCCCATTTGAGACTATAATGCAATTCCTTTCATTGGAGACACTCCTTTTTTTTTGTCATTTTCTTATTTTTCCCCATAACTGACTCACCATTGAAGAAGACTTGCAAACGAAGAATGCTAGAGAGGTACATTCATAGTGAACGAACATATAAGAGCGTATGTATCCGTTTCTTTCATGCGTCCCATCGAAGAAGGCACTCAATTTTCAACACATCTCTATATTTGCCACGCACCAAACATCCAAAAAGTAGGCATACATGTCACGGGCCAAGTCAAAAGCGCACTTCAAGCCGTCATTATAAAAACAAAAATAGTGACAAAGTACTCAACTATAGACTAAATTGAACAACCCACTAAAGTGCGTGGATCACGCCCTATTTCAATCCAGTTATTTTGTCAACAAAATGGAAAATATTTTCCAAAAAATTATTGATTATATTAAAACAGTTTCATGAATGATAAAAGTATTTTTCATTCATTCATTTTTATAAATAATATAAGATTGTATTTTAGAAAATATTCAAATCATGAGTTTTTCATGAAATAAGCATACCATTAATCTTAATTAATTGGGAATTAGAAAAAAAAAAAATAGTGAATGAGCTTATACATGACATGATCACCCAAGCTCCTACCCATCTCGGGAAGCCGTACTAAGCCAAAAAGGGCAAGGAAGTGCCGTGAACACTTTATCGTGGAGAGATGACAAGAGAACCAAATCGTCTTCTCACTCACAAAAAAATCCACGTGTACCTCAAGACAACAGGTAACATCAAGTACAAATAAAAAAAACTTATTTAAACCATGTTTATCTAGCTTCTCTGGATAACTCTTTTTTGAAAAAGATACGAAGTACCAGGTTTCTAGATCACTTCAATAAAAATTCAATAAACCCGACCTAACTTTTTCTCTCTCTCTCTTTTTATTTTTATTTATTTACCCACTCAATTAGTCATTCTCTATTGGTACACGTCTTTCCTAGACAATTAATGCTCATATTCTATTATTCATTATTTTGTGTCAGGTGTCAAATGGGAGGACCCCAGTCCGTTGGCAGTTTTAGTAGACGTGGCAGGCGTGAGATTGGTGGTTAATTATTATATAAATAGACATAATCAATCTCATATTCAAAATAATCGATACTATGATATGTACGGCTTATATCACACGTCGATGCAGACTATCATTGCTCGAACAGCACGAGGGCGACAGAATTGAGATTCCGCCAAAAAGAAGAAAAGAAATTTAGGTTACAAGTTTTAAGACTTTTACGAGAAATATGATTAGTTCTAGATGCAACAGCGATCAACTCCGAAAACTTTTCAAGTCCATGCAGTCCATACCCAAATTCCACAGTCATTAATCCATAAGATTAGCTGTCTAAGATGGATTGCAAATATATATCCAATTAACTACGGTATCTTTTAAATAATTTGTCAATAAATAATTGCACAATCACAAGACGTGGATAATTGTGATGCGGTTGCAAGGTGGGCGAGTGTATTTTGAGTGATGTTAAGGAAATATGAATAGATAAGAGTGTGTGAGGATAGATGTTGAAGGACAAGCATAAATAAAAAATAATATACAATCACCATCAAGGCCTAAAGGACGCACTCTTAGTCAAGGAAGATAATTGGATCGACAGAATTCATGGCTTAAAGGACGAATTATCAACCAAGGATAAAGGACTCCCGGATTAAGAACATACCACCAAATCCTAAATGACGAACCACCAATTGAAGATAAATGACTTTTTGGCTCACCACCAATGAGTAATCTCCATGTCAAATGATAAATGAACTATAATATAAATTATCTACTCTCCAAAGATATTCACTCACATTGAGAAAAATCTCATATATTCAGCTACTCAAATCGATGCCTACTTTATAATAAGATTACACCTCTATTTATAGAGATACTGATAAACAATGGCAAATTCTTCAAGGAATTCACCTAATAATGGCTCTTAAAATCAACACAATAAAGACTCATAAAAATTGTGGATAAAGAGACTTATATGCATGTGTCTTATTTTTAGATGCATTGAAACTTGGGAAGACTCCCTAAATTCGTGCACCAATCTTGGAAGCCGAATGGTCATCATAGAAGGTCATCAACAGTGGTAGAAATTGACCGAAGCATACCCTAGTCATTAGGTTGTCGATGGGAGTCCCAAATTAGACAACAAACTTGTAAATTGGCAACCGTGTTGTAGAATTGGCAATCTTCATCCTTGGACCCACATAATTACATGTTGATTTTTGGGTCAATTGACGGAACATGAGTTGAGCTTGTGGGTTGATCAAAGGATTTGATGCTCCCATAGCAAATTGCAAACATGATTATCGCCAAACTCAAATTGGGGTAAACAACCATTGGGGCATCCTGGTGGCCACTATTTCAGCATGAGAAGGAGAAGATGGGGATCACGGGGGAATTAGGATGATGATAATTTAGTTTTAAGTGTGGGTTTTGACTCCTACGCTTTGTAAGGAGGTAAGATAAAAGTTTGAGAGTGACAATTAAAATAGGAGTAGTGTAGAATTGAGCAATCAAGATTTTGGGTAGAACTTTTTTTTCCCAAACCACAAAAAAAATGAAAAGTAATTTTCCAAGAAAATGATTCTTAGGAAAATTATTTTCCTTTATCATGAAATTTTTAAGGAAACAAATGTACCCTAATTAGAATATTCAAAAACGACCTATACATGATTATGGTGAACTTATGGTGGATTAAAAAAGAAATTTTGATCGACTTTCAATAGTTAAATTTGAAATTTCAAGATTTTTTTTTAAAAACTGGATTTCACCGTCAATTCTACATAAAACATTCAAGTTTTATACTTTTGATTAGTCTTGTAATCAAGTTACACAAGTAATGATAAGCAATAACCATATGAGACTGGAGATTAGACTTTAATCATTATCAAACAAAAAACCCAAGATTTGGTTCAAGTAGATTAGAATTTCGTGAGGAAAATCTGTTAAAATTGATGGACTTTCAACAGCAAACCACTCTCAAATTGCTAAACCACAACGTTGGCTAACTTGGGATGATCAGCTCTTTTCAATGTTCTTACACGTTCAAATGACTTCTGCGACGACGAAGACCCAAATAGCGTATCGTATAATGTGGGATTATAAGACCAACCCCCCATGTGGGGTCTGAGCAGTTGAATTCATTCAAAAATGAAGACTTCTCTCTCTCTCTTCTTCAAAAATGAAGACTTTCTCTCTCTCTCTCTCTCTCTCTCTCTTTCTTCTTCCGATGCGACTGTCAAAGCTGCCCCCTTTGATAAGCTATCAATCCCGTGCCGGTGGGGTCGCTGCTTTCACACTTGATCTCCTCTCTGTTTCATTTTTCGAAATCTGTAAAAAGTCTAAGATCCGGACAGCTTTATGTTCCTTCCTTAATTCGCGCCGAGGGACTCTGGGGTCATGCACGACGCACGCGTCTCCAGAAATTGTGTGAATACAATAAGATATTTTTTTATGAAGATGCTGAAAGCGACGGGAGAGGAAGGTGCATTCCTCCCCGACCTTCTGGAGAATCCTGGAGATGGCGACGGCCTATGCTCTGCGCTCCCGTAGCGAGGTTCTTGGATTCGGGAACGTGATGATGCGCTTGCACTACTTTGATCGATTCTTTCTCGAAGTGGAATCTCTGAAAATTTGACCCTAAATACATGGAAAATCTACTTACACTTAATGAAAATCAATTATTTATGTCTATATGAGATTAAAACCTATAATTTTCATCAAATTCACTGCCCTACTAGAAAAGATTCACACTTTTCCAAGTCATTAATTTAGCTTTACACAAAATCAACGTGATGTCCCATGTGAATGACATGATGAACCAACTCTCGTGTACTCAATATTCTCATTGAAGGCTAGCATGACATTGCTTTGATTTGAAAAAGGCCCTTTCATATTCCCTTTTTTCTGTTCTTTTTCCACATGAATAACTCCATCAAAGAGACTTGAAAAAGAAGAAAGGTAGAAAGGTACATTCACAGTAAAAGGGCATATAGAAGAGCATATTCTTTTCTTTCACGCCTCCCGTCGAAGAAGGCACTCAATTTTCAACATCTTTTCTTCATTTTCCACGCACCAAACATCAAAAGAACGGGCGTACATGTCATGGGGGCAGCCAATGCTCTCACAGACTCCTCATGGAAAAAGAAGCACAGTTCGATTCCAACTACATTCCAAAAGTCAAAGGTTTACTTCAAGCTGTCATGGTAAAAGCAAAAATAGTGACAAAGTACTCAATTGGGGACTAAAATGAACCTCCTGCCAAAGCACATGGATCACATCTTGGTTTCTCTTAAGATTTGAATATATTGCCAAAAGGATGAAAAACGTTTTCCAAAAGACTATGGGTTATGCCAAAATAATTTCATAAATAATTAAAATATTTTTTGCTCGTTCATGTTTATAAATAGTATAAGAGATCGTATTTTAGAAAATATTTTTCAAGTCATGAGTTTTTCGTGAGACAAATTTACCATTAATCTTAATTAATTGGGAATTCAAAGAATACGGAATGAGCTTATACATGACATAATCACCCAAGCTCCTACCCAACTTGTGAAGCATTCTTACCAAAGCCAAAAGAGGCCAAGGAAGTGCCTTGAACAATTTATCATGGAGAGATGACAAGAGAAGAAAATCGTCTTATCACTCACAAAAAAATTTCCTAATTTCCTAAAACCGAAAAAATGAAATCCACGTGTACCTAAAGACTACAGGTACATCAAGTACAAATGAATCTGTTCAAAAAAAAAAAAGTGCAAATGAAACAACTTATTTAAATCATGTTAATCTAACTTCTATCGACAACCTTTTTCACAAAAAGATAAAAAGTACCAACTTTCTAGATCCCTCCAATAAAAATTCAATACACCTGGCCTAGCTTTTTCTCTTTTTTTATTTTCGTTATTTTTGCTTGCTACACGTCTCCCTTGGACAATTTGTGCACTTCCTTAATTTGTGTAACGTGTCACATGGGAGGACCCCAGTCGGTTGGCAGTTTTAGGAGATGTAATAGGAATAAGATTGGTGGTTAATTATTATATAAATAGACATAATTAATCTTACATTCGAAATAATTGATTCCGTGTTAGGTACGGCTTGTCACACGTCGACGCAGAAATGACTATCATTACACTCGAACAACACAAACGACAAAATTGAGATTCCACCAAGCAAAAGTGAAAATTAAGGTTACAAGCTTGAGACAGTTTTACGATAAATATGATAAAGTTCTAAACGTAATAGCGATTGATCTATAATGGGTTTGTTGTACTGATCACCCCTAATTTCAACTCGATCTATATATGGGTTTGTCGTGCTATCCTTTTGTATATCATTTATACAAAGATGCAGATATTTAAAAACATGAATAGCTCCAAACAAAATCACTAATCTAAATCCGGATAATGTATCATAAGATTTCTTTTAAGTAGATTAAAAGTTTGTAAGGAAAATCTGTTAAAATTGATAGGATTTGTTAGAGTAATTAAATATTAGACCACTTCATCTAATAGTTTAAATTTTTTGAACAGTCGTCTTACATGATTTTTTAACAGAGATCCTAATTTTAAATCTTTCTAGATTCCGAGCTCTTGTTTACTTCCACGCTTAGTTGGTAGAAAGAGGAAAAAAAATTATTGCAAGGAGGGAAAATGAGCAAACTTATGCAATGGTAAAGAATCGAGATAGCATATCATATCCGGATTTAATTAAATATTAAATCACATCATCATCTAACCGTTTAAATTTTTTGAATAGCCAATAGCGATTATATTGAAATCTTACATGATATTATAATAGAAGATCATGATTACATTATGGCCTTTTATTTACCTCATCGCTTAGAAAGAGAAGAAGACAATTATTGCAAGGGGGCAAATTAAGCGAACGTATGCGATGGGAAGAAACCCAAATAACGTATCGTATCGTATCGGGTGGGATTATAAGACCGACGCCAATTGGGTCTGAGAAGTTGGAATTCATTCAAGAATGAAGACTTTTATTCTCTCTTTCTTTCTTCTTCCGACGCGACTCTGCCAAAGCCGCCCCCTTTGATAAGCTATCAATCCCATGCTGGTGGTGGTGGGTGCGCTGGTTTCACACTCGATCTCCTCTCCATTCCACTTATCGAAATCTGTAAAAAGTTTCAAGTCCGGACGGCTTGTGTTCCCTCCTTGACTCGCGCCGAGAACTCTGAGGTCATGCATTACGCACGCGTGCCCCCACAAATTTTGTGAATATAATAAGAAATTTTTTTATTGAAGATGCTCGAGAGCGATGGGAGAGGAAAGTGCATCCCTCTCCAAACATTCCAGAGGATCCTGGAGACGGCAAAGGCATATGCTCTGTTCTCCCGTAGCGAGATTCTTGCACTGGGGCACGTGATGATGCGCTTGCGTTACCTTTGATCGATTCTTTTCAAAGCGAAATATTTGGAAAGTTCGACCCCAACTGCACGGAAAATACTCTCTCCCCTTCCTTTGCTCTACTTTTTGTCCACGGTTGATTCTATTGAAGAAGCCAAGGAAGTTGGGGAACTGGAGAGAGGTCGACTGAACGCGGGGACCAGCGGTCCCATGTTTCCAGGGAGAGGGACACGCAAAAATTTTGACGTTCATGGCAACCAACAGGGACGCGTAGTGAAAAGAGCATACGCTCTTCTTTATGCCCTCCCCGCCCCTTCGGAGAAGACAGACAATGTCCCGCGTGTTTCTCCAACAACTTTCCACGCACCCAGCTAACGCTCTTTAGAAATTCGAAGAAGAAGAAGTAAATTTGATTCCAGCTACACCAGATAGTGAAAGGGAAGAAAAAGAGGATTTTCTTGATTCCATTCAGCACAGATTACACATAAAAAGATACAAAAAGCACGATTCTCTCTCTCTCTCTCGGTTTTTCTCTATTTTGGCCGTTTCCAACTAGCGGCTTTCTCACTTCCTCACTCTTCATGGGGGAAAAAAAAGAGATGGGGCGGGGAAAGACGGGGCAGGCTCTTCTCAAAACCCTTATTTACCTCCTCCAAAATACCAGGCACATAAGCCCCTTCACAAAAGAGATTAAAAAAACAAAAAAGGAACAAAACTGAACAAAGATGGAACTCTGCAGTCTCTCAGCAGTAAGCCTCCAGGTGTCCTCGCTCTGGAATGCGATCCATCTTGGCTCTGGAGAGTCACGGGCTCGGGCAGAGATTGCGAAGCAGGGGAAGAGTGTGATCTGAACTGATGATGAATTTACATTGGGAAAAGCCAAAGCAGTGGCGTATTTACAGGATCCTGCCACTACCACCAACCCAATAGTTTTTGGGACAGAGAGGGGGGTCTGCTCTTTATTCAGGTCATATCAGCTAGGGAGTTCGTCTCGCCTCCATTGAGAATCCATGGATGCCCTGCGTTTTGACAAAAGAGCAGACACTATTGAGTATAAAGTAGGAGGACGAGAACATTCTGAACATCGGAAGCTATCGCTATCGCTATCGCAAACGAACTACAGCGAAAGAAAGATTGCAGCGTCTTCATAAGAATTTTAGATTTCCGATCTTATGAACCAGAAGAAGACCTTAAAAACCCATGTCCCCTATTCCCTTTTCAAGCATCTGATCGAGAAGAAAAAATCAATTTTTCTCACTGATTTAGAAATACAAGACCCTTTTCCAAAGGAGAAACCCATCGAAAACTAGTAATCATCATCATCCAAGGAAGAAAGAACTGAAAATGCCGATCAAAATCTCCCCTTTTAAATGCACAACCAACTGAACTCCCTCAAGAAAAATCGGATTTTTATCACCACTTCAGAACAAGAACGAACGAGACCCAAACTGGAAGAAACTCAAGACACCATATGATGTACATTCACAGATCACCCTCTAGTGATCAACTGAAAACCCACTGAAACAGAGCAGAGGGGAGAAAAGGGAGGAAAATGGAGGACGGAGGACTCACTCAAAGCCTGCTCTGCAGAGAACCGCCGGTTAACGTCCCGACAGATCATCTTCCTCAGCAGATCCTTAAGGTCCGCGGACACGCCTCTGAAAAGCTTCGTCGGGAACTCAGATTCCCCCTCACCACCTTCTCGAAGATCTCCTCCACGGAGTCCCCGTAGAACGGTGGCACCCCGGCCACCATGATGTACAGGATCACCCCGGCGCTCCACACGTCCACCTTCTCGTTGTACTCCCTCCCGAGCAGCACCTCCGGCGCGACGTAGTAGGGCGTCCCGACCACGCCCTCCGCGGTCGCCGCGCCGTCCTCGCCGAGCCAGATCGCGGACCCGAAGTCGGCGAGCTTGAGGGCGCCGCGGTCGTCGAGCAGGACGTTGTCGGGCTTGACGTCGCGGTGCGCCACGCGGAGGCGGTGGCAGTGGGCGAGGGCGGAGAGGAGCTGGGCGGCGAGGCGGGCGGCCTCGGGCTCGGGGAGGGGGCGGTGGGCGACGAGGTCGAAGAGGGTGCGGCGGTCGCAGAGGTCCATGACGATGGAGAGGGAGTCCGGGAGTCGAAGGCGTCGACGACGGAGACGACGTGGGGGGTGCGGGGAGAGGAGGGACATGATCTTGGGCTCGCTGTCGAGGCAGGCGCGGTCGGCGGGGTCGTCGGAGAGGAGGGCCTTGTCGATGACCTTGCAGGCGTAGAAGGCGTTCTTGTCCGGGAGAAGCAGCGGTAGATGGTGCCGAAGCGGCCGCGGCCGAGCTCCTCCAGGAGCTGGTACCCGCTCTTCAGGGCCTCGCACATGTTGGGTTGGTGCTTGCCGCTGTTCTTGTCGTTTCTGTCTCTCTCTCTCTCTCTCTCTCTCTCTACCCCTTTCTCTCTCTTATTTTCTCTCTGTTCTGGTTTGAGGTTGTTGCTTCTGGTGCGCTGGGATCGTGCTTGTTTTTTAGGTCTTAGGTAATTTCGGTTTCGCGTCTTCTTGTTTATAAGAGAAGAGGGGGAATATGGTGGGGGAATATTCGATGGGGGAGGGGGTTTTGAGGAGGTTCTCCACGTTTTCGGAGATGGACGGCTGCGATTTGACTTGACTGTTTTTCTTGGAGCGGAGGTTTACTTTTCTTTTTCCTTTTGCTTTTGATTAAAAATCGTCAAATTCGTAAACCGTGTCCGATGTGACACGTCTATTTTAAATTTAGAACGTTTTTCTAATGCGACAAAAAACCTTAAAGTTGTATCTATACGAATACGACGAATATAAGTTAGGATTTTTGGTTTAGTATATCACACGTATACAAATTTTTAATTTTTAATATCACTGAAAAAAGTTTGGGATAAATGTATTTTATGGATATAAGTTTAGGGTATTTTGTATCATAAAAAATAATTTAGGTGAATTTGTCATAATGAGTAAAATTAAGATTTTTTGTGTGGCTATTTCCTTTTTATTTATAAATTTCCAAGTTTGAAAAAGATTAAGGTGAGTAAATTAAATGAAATATTTTGACGTTGAAATTTTAATGGGGATTTCATGAGCGGAGGAGCGCAAATTGAATAGGTTGACTTTCGCTAGGAAAGTCCCATTATCACTAAAATAAGCACGGCGTGCCGTTTATTGGACTATAGAAGTTAGTCTAATTTGATGCAATACAATTTGACCTAATTTATCATTTGACCTAATTTATATATACTATGAGAAATGGCGGGCGATTTGCCTTCAATGAATTTTTCCCGTCGAATTACATACATCAATGTCGTGGATATTTTAATTTTCCTCTCTCTTTACCTTTCACTCCTTTTTTATTTAACCTCATTAGTTCATTAATAAGCAATCTCTCTCTCTCCTCTCACAAACTTGACAAAAACAAGCTGTCGTATTGAGACATATGGTAAACCCTTTGATGTCTGCTTGGTTCGTCAGGTTTTTTGATGGGACAGGGAGATTCAAGAGACGAGCCAGCGCGTTAAACATGATTATGAAAAAAAAAAAAAAGGGAGGGACCATAGTCATGTTAATAAATGAGAAATAAATCACGTCGAATGGGCTTGATTTGGCTTCCGTTGTTATGCTGTAGGCGTGGTGAAGCGGTCAGTTCATGTTGGCCGGAAAGGTGGTCAATTCTTTTAGGTTTTGGAGAGTCCATTTTGATGATCATAAGCAATTAATTAATTAATTAATTAATTAATCAATTATGGTGAGATTATGCAAATTGATGTTGTATGGTTATGACTAGGGCCAGGATGCATACAAATTACGACTCTTTTGGGGAGAAGAAAAGAAGAAGGAAAATGAACCAATGCTCTCTTTTATGATATTATTTATATTAGGCTCGGACCACAATCGAACAAAATAGATTTGCTATAGAAAATGCAATAATAAATCAAGATTAACTTAAGTAAGCGGATCTTTCCCACCGAATCGTATCCCGGTTTTTTGGGTAAGTTTTTGCCCAAACCGAAGGACTTGATGAAGAGGAAATCATGCCTATATTTTTGGGGGACAATCAAATCAAGAGAAAAAAAAGGATTAATATTATAAAGGTCTTATAGCATGTCCATTATAATATTAATATCCCAAACTTTTTTTTTGTCACTAAAAACCCTAAACTTACCTACTGTAACACACGTCTCAAATTTAAAATCCAAAACTTATGCTAGTGCCATAAATATATCATAAATGGAATTGTAATAGAGGGTATATATTAGATTAATTGGTTTCCAGTCCAATTTGATTCCAAGTTTTGGGACCTGGAACCGGGTTGACCGATCTTGGAATCAAGAACTAGATGGACTAGACCGGTCTAATGGAACCGGTAAATTTACTGTTTTTGGTAAAAAATAAAATGAAAAATGGGAGAAATTTGGAGGAATTATGATTTTTCTTAAAGATTTAAAAATATATGTTATATATATAATTAATCGGTTTGGTCCAAGTTGATCCTGTTCCCACCTTGGAACCGAGAATCGGATCGACCGGCAACCGGTTCCAAAGTGGGAATCGGAACAGGACCGCCTTCTTTGGAAACTGTCCAAAACCGACCGGTTTAACTTGCCTGCAGGCGATTCTAGGTTCAGGTGGTTCTAGTGCACACCCCTAGTATATATCACATATATATGAGTTTGTTTTATTTATTTATTTATTTAGATGAAAAGAATTTGAGGTATTTGTGTCATAAATTACAAGTTTAGGGATTTTCGTGACAAAAAAGTTTGGGGTATATACGTAATAATATACATAATTTGAGATTTTTAGTGGTAATTGCTTCAAAATAAAAAACTTTCCCAAGATCACACCCCATAAGCTCATCTTAAAATTTTCTCGGGATGGGGCAAAATCTTAAAAAAAAAATGAAAAATTTATATTTTATATAATCTAGCACGGATTATCATACAAGAGGATAAACCTAATACGCTTGTCTCCTTGCACTTTCTATTGGGAATTAAAAAGCCTTTTAAAGTTTTATAGGTGGCAAAAGGACCCCCTCTCCTCTTTGTCGCTCTTGTGCTGGCATTTGGGCCGGCAAAATTCATAGAACCAGGTGTCTCCTCCATTCGACCTCGGAAACAAACTCCAAAACCTGTCGCCATTGGAGTTGGGGCATGCTTTGCTCCCTAGGTCCACCCATCGAGCGGCATCTACTCACTTCCAATTTCAAGAATAGAAAATAATTGTGCGTTATCGTGACGAGTTCAAAAGCCGAATCCCCATGCGCGCGATAGCGATGGCGAGACAGCGGAGGTGACCGGGGATGGTAACGACAGAGGAGGGAGAGAATGGGGGAAGCTGTTCACCGTGCGATTCTTCGAGGCAAAACTTGACGTATAGTTGACATTGGAATACGTGGTCATCTAGCTGAAGCTAGTTTGGTAGTAATCATTGCTCCATTCGAAATGGACAAAGTAAACTGACCGGTTTGTTTGTTGATTCAGACTAGAAAAACTAACTGCAACACCCGGGATGGTAACGGTAGAGGAGGGAGAGATAAGGGACAGTTATTTGTCGGGCGATTTTTTATTCGAAACTTTACATGAAGGTGGCATCGACATGCATGACCATCTAGTTGAAGCTAGTTTGATACTAATTATTGCTTCTTTCGAAATGGACTGAGTATATCGACTCCTTTGCATGTTCATCTAGAGCTACTACAACTCCTTAAATCGTCAACACCCAACAGCATTAATACCTCAAATTACAAGCTTCATCATCCCACTCAAAACTTCCTCAAATCCCACTGTCCTATATATAATATGTTTCATGATTCCCAATAATAAGAAGAAAAGAACCGGTTGGGATTCCACCTATGGAATAAAATATTATCCACTACAATTGGATTTCATTCTAAGAATATAGAAGTCGGTAGTATATAATTTGACTAGATAAAAATAAGTCATCTGAATATCTTAAATACTATAAGAGAATACTGGATTTAAGTACAAATATAGACATACCTCATAGACAGATCTTGTCCTCAAAAGTATTTGATGGGTTTAAGATAAATTCGGATAAAAATCAAATTAAAAACTGCAATTTGGCCCTTGGATTAGGCTGACAATTTGTATTCGCGGTCAAGTTCGGTGTATATTTCTGTTAATATGAGTAATAGCGAAAATTATATTCTTATTAAGCATGTTAAAAAAATTAAATACACTAAATTCATGCCAATTCAAGTCACTTTCAAATTTATCAATGTCGGCTTATCAGATAGTGTAAAATCGCGTTGATTCACGTAAAAAAAAAGTTGTCATCCCCCAAGAATTTGAATGGAGACTCAAAGGCGGCTTGAAGGTCCTAGCCACACAACGCATCTAATACGGAATTCGAGCTCTCTCCACGAAGAAGGGGATTCACATTAATGACTCTATCTTTTCAAAAAGGAAGATTCTCATTTCTATGTAAATGTAGTGATTTCAAATTAAGCATATTTAGCAAACTTTCTAGATTATCTTTCTTCTAAAAGTGGGGTATTGAAGATGGCGTGGAACCTAAATTACCCACTCATCAAAACATGGTGAAGTGGCAAACATTACCTCTAATGGAGTCATTTAAGTCCCTACATGCCTTTTACACAAAAGGGGTAAGAAACAGCTCTCACCCATTCTCAAGCAACCCACCAATTACATGTTATTTGAAATAAAAAACCTTAGCCGACTCCATGTGGACACATTTTAGGTGGGCTCAAGAGATCCCCAAATTGTCGAATAGATCAAGTTTTGCCTGGATATTATCGGATAAGTATGACTTATATTGACATGTATATTCCCAAGGAACGCAAAGTCATTTTTTGTTTATGAACGCTAATCACTAAGACAATATAGCCTATAGAAATGGAATCTCGAAATAGATCTAGACGAGTCGATTAAATTTAAATATTTATTAGAATGGGCCATGCCTCCACGACTAGGTTATCAATGGTTAAACACATCCATAATGACGTGCTTCACAAGATAATGACAATGTCCCCTCACTCAATCATGATGTTGATTCAACCAATGACAAAATTTCACCAAAAACTTTGCTTTTGGCATGTGGGCTATATATAAGCAAAGGCCAAATTAAAGTTAATATAAGTGGGGCACTCCAAAAAAGGCCGTAAAGTCTGCCTCTCCCACCAAGGCAAGTGGCCACTGGATTTTAAGGCAAGTGACCACTGGATTTCCACAAACCCGGAATCTCTCCTTTATCTCTTTTTTCCCCTATTCCTTGACAAGATTAACGGTCGTTTATCTGTAATTTATAAAAAATAGCAAGTTAAGATTACACGAGCATGGCAGGTTTTGTGTGCATTATTAAAATGTCCAATCAAAAGACTTAATTCAATAGATAGATATTCCTCCTTACGTGCAAACTGAATAAAGAATAAAATGAAAATTGACAAACGAGTACTGCATGTGAAATAAAAGTTGGAGCAACACTCAACTCCGATATCATATAGGAGTATTTAATTGAAAAACTTAAATTAATAAGTGAAGAGAGATCTTATGTATGAAAAATTAAATAGATTTCATTTAGAAGAGACATGAGATATTTTAAAGGATTTAAATGAAGAAATATCTTTTTTCCTTCTTCTTTTCTCCTCACCCTTCTGCCATCTGTCCATGTGGGGCAAACTATTCTTTTCCTTCTTTTCCCCCACCTTTTCCCCTATTTATACATAGATTTTTTATTGAAAAGAATGAAAGATCTATCGTGCATGAAATCCGGTAAAGATTTGAGGCAAACCTTTTTCGATTTGTAACCACAAAACAAAAGCCGAGGTGGTCGCTATAAGTATTCCGGACATAGGAAGGTACAAAAGAAGGACGAATGAGGCGGGAACACACAGTCACCCACCGTGAAAAAGACTACAATAAAAGTTACTTTTGAGTCGTTGATTTCAAGATACAATTAAAAACCACCTATAATCAATTTAGATCATGTTTATTCACCAAGAACAATTTCATTTTCAAATTTCAGCTGAACATTAAAAATTATTATTATTATTATTTTAGAAAATAGTTTCCTAAAAATATTTTTTTCAAAAAGTCATATTTTTCATGAAATGAATAGTGCTTTTGTTATGCCTTTTCTTTCATAAGTGAATTGTTCGTGAAGATAATGGTCATTAACTGCATTTTAATGGATGAAAAGGTTCATCAATGAGACCACATCTTAGTGAAGATAATGGTTATAAACGAAGTCATTTAATAGAGAACATAATTTTCGTGGTCTTCACTTCTTCATAGAAAATACTATATTTTGGAGTTTTGAGCTAATTATCTATCAATACCTATTTAATTAGTTTTTTCAGTCATGTCAATGTCTATTTTCATTAAGGGAATCACGGCACTTGTCCCGTCTTTGTATTTTCAAAATTGTCCTTGTATTAAATCATGATTAGATTTGTATCTACTTCGAGTGGACACCCACTTAATGCGTATTTTATCTAGCTACACGGATACGCATGCGTTGATCCTAATTCTTTATAATTAGAAAGTCGGGATGGCTTCTAACTACACCCTTGTCATATCAAATATAAGTAGATCATCGAGAAATAATGCATATCCACCAATTTAATGCTCAGTTGTAGAGAGTGATTGGGGAAAATTGCCTAAAAAGTCATAAATTTATTGTATTTTCATAAATTTAGTTATAAAACTTTTCAATTTTATCAATTAAGTTTATTTGATCAATTTTAACAGAAAATGTTGACATAGAAGCTTGTTGTCTGGACGTGATGACGTAGACAATTTATATATATATTTTTAAAATTTTGAATTTTGAATTTTTCTATTTTTTTTTCTTCCAAGCTTAGAGAAGACCTCACGTAATGGTTGACAAGGGTTGCCGGCCCTCTGTATACTTGGTAGAAAAAAGGAAAATAAAAATAAAAATTACAAAAATTTAAAAAATTGTCCACTTTAACATTGACCATCCATCGACTTCTACATTAGTGATTTTCAATTAAGTTTAGGAATTTTTGAACATTTATCTTGAGTAATAGGTGGATGATAACTTATACAAAATTTACACCGGGGTGGTGGGTCCTCCCATTTACGTGTCTCCCTAAATTAACTCGCCGGCTGCCGGTTGTATGGGATTCCTAGATCACAAAAAAAAAAAAACGAAATTTAATTAATATCATAAGGCACTTAATTTCAAATAGGATTTTAATCTTACTTCTCTATTATTTTTCATTGGGAAAAATTATCAAAAAGTCATAAACTTATTGCAATTGTGTTAATTCAGTTTTAAATTTTTGTATTTGTGCACTTATCCAATTAATTTTGGTAGGTTGACGTGATGTAGACGTCGATCCGAGATGTAGACGCTTGGTGGCAGGCCGCAGAGAATTTTTAAATAATATTTTTTTGAATTATTTTATTTTTCTTTTTTCCCTCCTTCTTCCTTCTACCTCTAACCAACCAAGGGCGAGGCGTTGCCTAGCTAGATCTAGCAAGGTTGTCCTTGCCGAGCAATGGTGAGGTCAGCCCTTGCTAGATTTGATTGGGCCTTGCCTAGCTTAGCTAGCCTTTGCCTCCGGTAGGTAGTGACTAATTAAAGGTAGAAGGAAGGGGGAGGAATTTTTTTTTTTTTTAAAGTTCACGTTAGCATTCACCAGGTAATTGGTGTCGACCAATGTCCATGTTAGCTTTAGTGGGCCAAAATTGATCAAATTGACTAAACCGACACATATGTAAAAGGCTTATGACTGAATTGATTTTTATTTTTAAGTTTATAACTGGAATTGACACGATTACAATAGATTTATTTTTTTTTTTTGGTAATTTTCCCATTTATTATCCCAAAATCTTTTCAATTTCTCTAAGATATATTATGTAGCCTTTTGCATAATTTAGTTATATGTAAGTGTACAAAATGAAGTAATTAGAAGCAAAGATACCAAAGAGTCCATGTGAACTTTTGTTAAATTATTATCCATTAATCTCTTACACTTTGTTAAAAGGCAATTCAAATTGAGCTCAATGTAAATCACAGTTGTTGTTATAGTCATAGTTATAATGATTATTCTCAAATTATTGTTGTTATTATATTATTAAATTGTTAATATGTAATGGAATACACTGCAATGTCTTATGGTGTCACGCCAAGAAGAAGAACGCACGCACGATGAAACATGCACCGCCACCACCGAATCGCAGACCATCCGCATGCATGAAGAAGGGGGACTACGTCATGAAGCATCTTCTCATTTAATTTATCATTTTTTTTTAAAATTTGATATGATTTCTTGAAGTTTGATCAATATTATTTTAAATCCAAGGGCTGTTGCCTCTCTTGATCAATCGTTGTCGAAAATGACTTGAAATACTAAGCGATTAATGCACGTAGCTTGCTTCCTATTATATATATAAAAGGAGATTTGTCACTTGAGGGGATAGATAGATTTCAAAGAGAGGGGAAACAATAATTGAGTTTTTAAATTTTTTTCCCCCATGAACTTTTTTCTTGTGCAATCATTTTGGGGGTTAGTCAGAACCTCCATGATGGAAATAAATGCCCCACAATTATGTCATGGATGACTGAGACTGTATATTTTTATTAAATAAAACTAAGGTGAGAGCATGCGCAATGGATTGCGTCACGTCGTTTCCAAGCTTTTGGCCAGAATTGTCTTAGGTTTCCATTTTTCTTACAAGCATTGGATAGCTAATTACGGTCTGCGGTTAGTCAATTACTGCACCCCTATCCATCCATTCGTGCCTATGTGCGTCATGCCAAACGAAAGAGGATCAGGCATGCGTGCCGATATTCTAAACATGTATTGCACGATCGATCAACCCATATAATGACATAAATAAGTTTTCTAAAGGGATAATACCACGAATATCTCAAAATTGGTACATTGTGATAAATTTATCACATATTAATTATTTGACTACAACAATTTCAGCTTGGTATATTTATAACAAATTTTTTTCCGTTGTTTTCTGTTAATTAGATTAATACTATGAAAAATTACAAACTAGTACACCTACAATAAATGAAGAGTAAAACTCTAAATCGATATACTCATTAATTATCATGTGTCATTCAACTAAATAATTTGATGATGGAAGTAAATTTGTCATATATATATACTGGTTTAGGACTTTTAGTAGTCAAAACTTAATTTGTAGTAAATTTCTTACAAGTGTACCAAGTTTATGGTTTTTCGTGATATTAACCTTTTTTTTAAATGGTTGAGCCCTACCTCATGGTGAGGTTCTCTTTTGGGGTGTGACATATTCTTATATTTTTACCAAATTAGCAATCGAAAATCTAGTTTGGTTTCAATGGCCGGCCGCCTCTTTGGGACCTCAATGAGGGCCATTGATCCTCATTGAGAGGTGTTAGTGTCACCTTCCCAAATAATTCCTTTTTCTTTTTCTTTTTTCATTTTCTTAAAAGAATTGCTGACATAGCTATTCAATATATATATGTTCATTAAAAAAATAAGAAGCAAATTAAAAGCATTGAAGTTTTAGGACAGAGGAAGGATGTAATAATTTTTTTAACTCAATTTACTATAATCATGTTTCAACAGAAAAATATAGAAAAATGCTTATGTGATTTTTCTTAATTTATTGTAGAATAAATTTTTTTTTGCCAAAAACAAATAAAAAATAATTGGAAATCATCGTGGTGTCTACTCTTTCAAGAATTTGTAACTCACACTATACTTTTACTTAAAAAAGTAGTTTACAAACTGTTATACTTTTTTTTTTTTTTAAAACCCACCGGTGGGAGTTGAGTTTGTTCGGCTTAGGCACTTCATCGTAGAGATCCTATGGTCGAAACTTACACTGCTATACGTCTTAAGTGGGGACTATGGTGGTAGGGTCCCGTGCTAACTTCCTCATAGGTATTGACACTTGGTTAGGGATGCACCGTGCACTCTACATCATAAGCGAGTTGGGCCCCGGATCTTGGGTTACAAAAAAAAATTAAAATAATTGAGCCCTACCTCATGGTGAGGTTCTCTTTGGGGGTGTGACATATTCTTATATTTTTACCAAATTAGCAATCGAAAATATAGTTTAGTTTCAATGGCCGGCCACCTCTTTGGGACCTCAATGAGGGCCATCGATCCCTCATCGAGAGGCGTCGGGTGTCGCCTTCCTAATTTTTTTTTTTTTTCATTTTCTTAAAAGAATTGCCGATGCAGCTGTTCGATATATATATGTTCATTAAAAAAATAAGGAGCAAATTAAAAGCATTGAAGTTTTAGGACAAAGGAAGAATGTAATAACTTTTTTTTTTTTTAAACTCAATTTACTAAACCACCGAGATTCGCTCCAGGGCCACCCTTCCAACATGGATGGGGAAGGTGAGGCTTCAAATCTTCACCTTCTCAGGAAGGGATGGGGTGGACGAGTAAGTTTCGGGAGTGGGTTTCAACTCCCACGCCCGTAAGAGCGGGCAAAAGTCCGAGTGAGTGTAGAGTATGCATAGAGTAGGATTGAAAAAAAAAAAACTCAATTTACTATAATCATGTTTCAATAGAAAATGCTTATTTGACTTTTCATAATTTATCAGAGAAAAAAAATATTTTTTTTGCCAAAAACAAATAAAAAATAATTAGAAATCATTGTGGTGTCCACTCTTTCAAGAATTTGTAACTCATAATGTACTTTTACTTAAAACAAAGAGTTTACAAACTGTTATACTAGTAAAGCCAAAAAATATATCCTCTGATGTGGATTTCAAGTAAAAAGGAAATATACTAACGCAACACATTCCTTAATTCACACTCTTTTCACTCCGCTAACATTTCAAGTTTTATATTGCTTCTCTATCGATTACTCTCATTATAGAAAAGATCAAATGTAATTACAGCAGATTACCATTTAAAATTCAGCTATTTGATATATTTGTCTAACCTAAATAAAGGAAGAAAAAGAAAATCCTTAAGATTGTGGAACATAACATGTGCTAGACGCAATTTCTGGAGAAGATGAACTTTTCGTCACCGAAATTTTGTCCCTATTATTTTTTTGTTCAAACATAGCAAAATTCTTTCAGCTTATATGCTAAAATATACGTAAACTTAGACGCCTCCATCGGTTTCGACAGTATAGATATACCAATATGTCCCTGCAATTGGACATACCGATTTCTGGTTCTGAAACTGAAGTTGGGTCAACTAGACTTTCAACATCAAACACAAATCAGGTTGTTCCCCTATGGTTGGATGTTTTGGTAGATGTAATATATAAGTAACTCAATTTAAGAGAAATGAGCGTATTCACTTATATAGGTGGTGGATTGGTTGAGCCGGCTGAGACATGGCACGACTTGGCTCGTTACGGGCGTGAGCCGACACAACAAGTTAACCTTTACCGGGCACATGGCCCATGGGCCAGCCCTTCGACAAATAGATATACCAATATGTCCTCGCAATTGACATACCGATTTCTGGTCTCAAACTGAAGTTGGGTCAACTAGACTTTCAACATCAAACACATATCAGGTTGTTCCCCTATGGTTGGATGTTTTGGTAGATGTAATATATAGTAACTCAATTTAAGAGAAATGAGCGTATTCACTATATATAAGGTGGTGGATTGTTGAGCCGGTTGAGACATGGCACGACTTGGCCTGTTGGCAGGCGGTGCTGACACAACAAGTTAACCTTTACCAGGGACATACCCATGGGCCAGCCCTCAAGGGTTGGCCCATGACACAATGTTTTGCTTAATTTTTTTGAAGTCTTTATGGCGGAAAAATGCACCGCGCATCTCTAAATTTATGTACGGATCATGATTAAGTCCTAAAATTTTTAATTGGTTCAATTAAGTTATAAACCTTTACAAACAAAATCTAGTGAAATTTGACCTCTCTGGGCTGCTGAAGTTGGAAGAGAGGAGTAGGCATATCTAAGTTGAACTTTTAAAATCTGCTCGTTATGAGCCGTTGCAACATGACAAGTCGGCCTTAAAGAGCTAGTATGGCACGTGGCCCATGGGCCAGTCCAACCCTTATGGGTTGGCCCATGAGACAGTGTTTTGAGTCTAATTTTCTAAGTTCTTTTGGCTGTAAAAAATACATCACGACTCCTTAAAGTTATGTATGGAATACAATTAAGTGATGGTTTCAAAACCATCACTTAATTGAATTAAAAGCCCAAGACTTTACAAACAAAGGCCAATGGAATTCAGCCTGAGCTGTCAAAGTTGGAAAGAGGACGAGTAGGTATACCTAAGCCGAACCTCTATAAATCTCGTTTGTTTTTACTTTCCAAAAACCCATTTATACACGCTGCATATAGTGCTAGTTCACTTTACACGTAAAAGCGATATCGGTTCTATAACATCAGTCTGCATTTTCATGAAAAACCAATTCATTCCCTTCTTAGTTGGTTACTTAGGCCTAATGATGACAACCTTCTCTCCTGCAAATGAAAGTACAGGAATATAGTGCTTTTCGTTCTGCATTTTCAGCACGTTAAGCAAGGAACGAAGATCCTGTTACCATCCTATCGTCTTTATCAAAGGCAAAGTCTCGTAGAAAAGGAGGCTAAGGGGATGGAAGGTTTTTCATCCTCTTACGATATTCTCACTTCTCGAGGATTAAGAACGAGCTATTCAGCTTTGAAGGAACCAGTCGTGTTTGGCAGCAATGAATCTGCAGAAGAATTCCAATGACCATCCGGCAATGTACTCCATAAACGATC